>NC_077230.1:385052336-385209836 GCF_027887165.1 Monodelphis domestica | reverse complement strand
TGAACAACCACTGTGTGCCAGATACCACGAGGAGCTTCTAGTCTAGCAAGGAAATAGCTGTTCAGATCATACAGTAATGGCAAGCTCCTAAGGCTCAAAGAAAAAATCAGAGGAGAATATGCTGACAACAATCAGGGAAACCCATAGAAGGGACACCTCCGGAGGGGAAGGACTGCTTTATTTTTGTCCTCAAGCCTGGTGTCCAGCTCAGTGCCTCTACCATGGCAGACATATAGTAAAGTACTTGTTGAGTCATTGCTCAGGGAAGGCTTGCTCCTGGTCAAGGGTGGCACCTGGGTTGAGGGTTTCCTTCCAGGGCAAAATGAGGAAACAGCACAGTCCAGGAATGGAAGAGAGCCCGTAGGACTGTGTTGAGGCAAGAGAAGAATGGGCAACAACTTAACTGTGTGGATAGAATATAGAATGGAGCGAAGGGGAAGCCATAGGAAATTCCACTTGAAGGGCAGGTTGGAGCCCCAACTGTTAAGAGCCTCATATTCCAGGCTCAGAAGTTTGTGCGTTATCTTAATGACAATAGGGAGCCATTGAAACTTTGGGGGCAAGAGAGTAATGTGGTCATACTAATTGGGGAAGGAGATAAAAGGGGAGAGGATGGCAATTAGAGAGAATTGGCTGGGGAGGAGGTCAATAAAGAGATTATGGTAGCAGCCTATGTGAGACATGATGAAGGTCTGAACTTGGGGAGAGCTTTTGGGAATAGAAATATTATGGGGGGGTGGGGAGAAGCTTGGTGGCTCAGTGGATTGAGAGCCAGGTCTGGAGATGGGAGGACTTGGGTTCAAATCTAGCCTCTGACACATCCTAACTGTGTGACCCTGGTCAAGTCACTTACCTTTACCACTGTTCTGCCTTGGGGGGGGGGAGAGAGAGAGAGAGAGAGAGAGAGAGAGAGAGAGAGAGAGAGAGAGAGAGAGAGAGAGGAGAGAGAGAGAGAGAGAGAGAGAGAGAGAGAGAGATTATACGGGTGGGATTTCAAGAATAAGTGAATTCAGGAGATGAAGAAAAGGGGCAATCTGCAAAGACTAGGAGGTGGAATGATGGCCAGAAATAGCACTTTGGGGAATCAGATGGGGTGGCTTGAAAGGGCTCTTGTTTCCTGTTTTGCAGTGAACTTGCTGGACACATCGACCATCCATGGGGACTGGGGCTGGCTCACATACCCGGCACATGGGGTGAGTGATAAGACTGCTTTGTTGACTAGTAGTTGGGTGGGTGGGCAAGGCAGGGTCTCACCTGTCATCTTGAAGATCATGGACAGCCAGCGCTGTACCTGAAGGAGGGAGTCCAAGGTTTTGGGTGTAGCTGGGGAGCAGAGCCATTCATCTGGGAAATGGGATCGTAGCCTACTTCTGTCCTCCCAATAGCAGACTAATAATGATGAGACACTCAGTTCTCTACGGCTCATCATTCTGTTTCATAGCTGATTTTGTCCTCAGCTTGTCTTTTTTCCCCCCATATGGTCCCCAGACACATTCTCATTCACCCCTGTGGCTTCATCTCTTAGCTCCATGTGGTTGGTTTCCACTTCTTGATTTTTAGGGTCTAAACTCCAGCCTCGGGTTTACTGCTGCCTGCCAGGACAGTTCCTCCCAGCTGGCCTTCTAGCGTCTCAAATGCAGCATGCCCAAACTCTAAGTGGTTTTTGCCCACAAATTAACTGCCTTTCCTGACTGGCCAGTTTCTATTAAAGGCACCACCATTCTCAGTGAAGGAGGCTTGAAAATGGAGTCACCTTTGACTCCTCCATCTCTGGACACCCTCCCTTCCTCCTCCTCACTCTAAAGAGTCACCAGGTCCCGTGGCTCTTAACTCCCCCCAGAGCTTTCTTTTCCATCCTCCTCCTTTCCCAAGCATGAGCCTAGTTCAGGCCCTCATTAGCTCTTACCTGGATTATTTCAAAAGCTTCCTAGAGCACCTTCTCCACATTTCAGTAAATATTTATTCAGGATTTGTGTGCAAGGAACCTGGATGGGCTAGCGAGGGAGATACAGACTTGAGACCAGCTTTTTGCCTTAAAAGAGCCCCCAATCGGGTAAGATGAGACACAGACCCAACCAGGATAGAGCACTGGGAGAGCTTGTCAGTGGGAGAGGAAAGATCCCTCCCAATTCTGACATTCTCTGTTCTAAGGCATCCCCCCCCCTCCCAGCTCTGAAATTCTATATTCTAAGGGCTCTCCCTGCTCTGAAGTTCTGTATTCTAAGGGCACCCCCACTCTGAAATTCTGTGTTCTAAGGGCTCTCCCAGCTCTGAAGTTCTGTGTTCTAAGGACCTTCTCAGCCCTGAAATTCTGTGTTCTAAGGGCACCCCATCTCTGAAATTCTGTGGTCTAAGGGCACCCCCAACTGTGAAATTCTGAGTTCTTTGGGCCTTTCCAGCTCTGAAATTCTGTGTTCTAAAGACTCTCCCAGATCTAACCTTCTGTTCCTTTCAGATCAAACATTCTCTGCTATACAAGCTCTTTCAGCTCTGGTATTCTGTGTTCCAAGGGTCCTCCAACCTCTAACATTCTGGGTTCCAAGGTTCCTCTCACCCCTAACATTTTATGTTCTAAGGGTCCTCCAACCTCTAACATTCTGTGTTCCAAGGGTCCTCCCACCTCTAACATTCTGGGTTCTAAGGTTCCTCCCACCCCTAACATTTTATGTTCTAAGGGTCCTCCAACCTCTAACATTCTGTGTTCCAAGGGTCCTCCCACCTCTAACATTTTATGTTCTAAGGGTCCTCCAACCTCTAACATTCTATGTTCCAAGGGTCCTCCCACCTCTAACATTCTGGGTTCCAAGGTTCCTCTCACCCCTAACATTTTATGTTCTAAGGGTCCTCCAACCTCTAACATTCTGTGTTCCAAGGGTCCTCCCACCTCTAACATTCTGGGTTCTAAGGTTCCTCCCACCCCTAACATTTTATGTTCTAAGGGTCCTCCAACCTCTAACATTCTGTGTTCCAAGGGTCCTCCCACCTCTAACATTTTATGTTCTAAGGGTCCTCCAACCTCTAACATTCTATGTTCCAAGGGTCCTCCCACCTCGAACATTCTGGGTTCTAAGGGTCCTCTCACCCCTAACATTTTGTGTTCTAAGGGTCCTCCAACCTCTAACATTCTGTGTTCCAAGGGTCCTCCAACCTCTAACATTCTCTGTTCTAAGGTCACCTCCCATTCCAATATCCTGCCTTCTAAGGTACCTCTTAGTTGATTCTTCATGTTTCACTATCTTGTCTTAAAAGGTTCTACCTGGTCTTAACATTCTGATTCCTACCACTCAAACCCTTCCTGCTCTCACCTCCTGTATTCCAAGGTCCCTTGCTCTTTATGATGCTAATGACAATGATGATTCTGATGCTCATTGCTAGACTTTGTGTGGTGCTTTCAGATTTGCCAAGCCTCTTTCACACGTTATATCATTCGGGTCTCATATCAAGCAGTAAGGTAGGTGCCATTATTATCCCTGATGAGAAATCTGAGGGGCACAATGGATTGAGGAACTTGCCCAAGGTCACCCAGCTAGTTAGGATCTGAGGTGGAATTTGAAGTGAGTTCTTCGTGTGTTCTAACATTTTCTGTTTTAAGGTCTCGTCCAGTTCTAGCATGCCATTCACTAACATTCCACTGTCTCTGAGGTTCCATCAAGTTCGAACACTCTAAAATTCCTTATAACTCTGAAGTTCTCTGATTTTGTCTTTGGGACTCTCCCTGCTACATCTGGGGTTAAAGCCATTGTCACAATTAATTGAGCACCAAATAACATGCCAGCTGTTTCCTGTCTGCCTCCTGCCAGAGACCCAGAAAAATTAATCAGCTCTGTCAGCACCGAGGCATGCATCAGCCTGCCCCACCGGTGCCAACATTGTGCCCAGGCACTGCTATCCCTTAGAAGCATCACTGCTTAAAATATAGGGACCAAGAGGGCAGCAAGATATCTCATCGACCTGCATTTGAGCAGAGGTTTCTTCTCCCAGGGCCAGGTGTGAGGACTGTGACTCCCTGTCTGACTGCCCTCAACCATCCAGGTTTTCAAGATGGGTCATGCTCAGGGGTAGGAAATGGTGGGGTTGGGGTTTACAACAGCCCTGCCTGCACCACCCTAGTCATACTTCCTGCTCACCTGTGCATAGTTTCAATTCAGTTCAGAGGCCAAGACTGGCCGATTCAGGATCTTGACAGTCAGTGAAAGAATGTTGAAGCAGTCTCATTCCCTGGAACCTGGAAATTAAAAAACAGCTCCTCTGTAAGAGCCTCAAGGTAGTATTAAGGAGCCTTAGAGTGTGGGAGCTGAACAGAGAGAGAATAGTAAAGTCAGAAAAGACTCTAGAATGTCAGAGCTGGAAGGGGCTTTAGAACCCAAAATGTCAGAACTGGGAGTAACCTTAGAACAGAGAATGTCAGAGCTGGGAGAGAGCTTAGAACAGAGAATGTCAGAGCTGGGAGAGAGCTTAGAACAGAGAATGTCAGAGCTGGGAGAGACCTTAGAACCCAAAATGTCAGAGCTGGGGGGGGGGGCTTAGAACAGAGAATGTTAGAGCTGGGAGAGAGCTTAGAACAGAGAATGTCAGAGCTGGGAGAGAGCTTAGAACCCAGAATGTGAGAACTGGGGGAGAGCTTAGAACCCAGAATGTGAGAACTGTGAGAGAGCTTAGAATCCAGAATGTCAGAGCTGGGAGAGCCTTAGCCTTAGGGAAGTGGAAAGAACCTGAAGCATCGTCTAGCACTTTTTCTACATCGTCACATTTCTTTCTTATATTAATATTAGTTGGGGATCTCCCCAGTCCCTTTGTACCCTCTCCCCCAAAGCCCAAACATATTGGGTGCCCCAGAATTCTGACAGACCAACTGAGCTTTCCCTAGATCTCCCCTAAGTTGGTCCTAATCAGTCCATCTTTGGTCCTCTCCCTGCAGTGGGATTCCATCAACGAAGTGGACGAATTCTTCAGTCCCATACACACATACCAAGTATGCAACGTCATGAGCCCCAACCAGAATAACTGGCTTCGGACGAACTGGGTACCACGGGATGGTGCCCGCAGGGTGTATGCGGAAATCAAGTTCACCCTGAGAGATTGTAACAGCATGCCTGGGGTGCTGGGGACCTGCAAGGAGACCTTCAACCTCTACTACCTGGAATCTGACCGGGACCTGGGCACCAGCACCCAGGAGAGCCAGTTCGTGAAAATCGACACCATTGCGGCGGATGAGAGCTTCACTGGTGCGGACCTGGGTGTCCGGCGCCTCAAGCTCAACACGGAGGTTCGGGGTGTGGGGCCACTGAGCAAGCGAGGCTTTTACCTGGCCTTCCAGGACATCGGGGCCTGCATTGCCATCCTCTCCCTCCGGGTTTACTACAAGAAGTGCCCGGCCATGGTACGCAACCTGGCTGCCTTCTCGGAGGCAGTGACAGGGGCTGACTCTTCCTCCCTGGTGGAAGTTCGTGGGGAGTGTGTGGGCCACTCAGAGGAGCGGGATACACCCAAGATGTACTGCAGTGCTGAGGGGGAGTGGCTGGTGCCCATTGGGAAGTGCGTGTGTAGTGCTGGTTATGAGGAACTCCAAGATGCCTGCGTGGGTGAGTAGCTGCGGGAGCCAAAAGGGACCATGGAATCTGACTAGACTACTGTTCTCTCTCTCTCCCTCTCTTCCTCCTTTCTCTTTCTCCCTTTCCATCCCCCTCCCTCTTTCTACCTCTCTCTCTCCCTTTCCCCCTTCCCCCTCCCTCCTTCTCCCCTTCCTGTTTTCCCTCTCTTCCTCCCTCCCTGTCCCCATCATCTCTCCTCCCTCTCTTCCCTCCTTCTCCCTCCCCCTTTCCACTTCCTTCCCTCTTTCTCTTTCTCCCTCCTTCCCTCTCCCTCTCCCTCTCTGATTTTTTGCCCTCTCCCTTTCCTCTTCTACTTCTCTCCCTCTCTCCCTCTCTCCCTCTCTCCCTCCTTTCTTTCTTTCTCTCTTTCTTTCTCTCTTTCTTTCTTTCTTTCTTTCTTTCTTTCTTTCTTTCTTTCTTTCTTTCTTTCTTTCTTTCTTTCTTTCTTTCTTTCTTTCTTTCTTTCTTTCTTTCTTTCTTTCTTTCTTTCTTTCTTTCTTTCTTTCTTTCTTTCTTTCTTTCTTTCTTTCTTTCTTTCTTTCTTTCTTTCTTTCTTTCTTTCTTTCTTTCTTTCTTTCTTTCTTCCTTTCTTCCTTTCTTTCTTCTCCACTGAACCCATCACTCCTCTGTATGACTCTTCCTCTGTGGAGGGCACCCCTGTCCTTCTAGTCACCCAGGTTTGCCAAGTCTTAGTGACTTTACCTCCCCAATATATCTAATGCCTGTCCCCTTCTCTACATTCACACAGCTACCACACTAGTTCAAGCCCTCAGCCCCTCACACCTGGACTCAGTTTTGCTCTGGGCCCTTAGATTCTCCCACTTTCCAAATGATCCTCCCCACAGCTACCATTCTAAGCATGATGACCCAAGAATATAGGATATGTTTGGGGGTAGAGAACTATATAGTTTGGCTGGAGCTTAGAATATCTGGAGAAGAATAATGTGACATAAGGTTAAAAATGGAAGATGGAGCCAGGTTAGAGAGGACCTTGAAGGTCAGGCAAAGGTGTTTGGATTTGCCATAGAAGACAATAAGGAGAAGGTCTTTGAGGAGCAGAATGATCTCAGCATTAAAAAGTCTTATTAAAGAAGCCCTATGAAAGATGAAGTAGAGTAGAGAGAGGCGGCCAGAAGACCTATTATAATGGAAGCTATTTCAGTTAATTAGAAATAAGAATCTAGGGAGCAGCTAAATGGCTAAGTGACCTGAGAGCCAGGCCTAAAGATGGGAGGACCTGGGTTCAAATCTGTACTCAGACACTTCCTAGCTGTGTGATCCTGGGCAAGTCATTTAACCCCCATTGCCTAGCTCTTATCATTTTTCTGCCTTGGAACCAATATACAATACTGATTCTAAGATGGAAGGTAAGGGTTTAAAAAAAGAGAAACAAGATTGTGAACTCAAGTGAACACCTTGGGAGCAGAGTGGATTTGAAAGAGGGTTCAAAGGAGAAATAGACAGAACTGTCAATTGCTTGAGTTTGGGGTGAGGTAAAGAGCAGAATCAAGGGAAAGTCTAGATTTTTTTCCAGAATGGCCTAGAAGGAAGAGTATGTTCAAGTCAAAAGCAAACAATTCAATGAGAATATTAGAGCTAAGAGACATCATTGAGCTCACTGAGGTCAAAACCTTTATTTTAGAGAAGTCCCATAGAATCCCAAGCTTCCTCTGATGATCAACTCAAGGGTCACCTCCCACAGAAAGCCTATCCTCATTCTCCCAGCTATAGAGGAATGCTCTCCTCCAAAATGGCTTTGTTTTTACCTTGAATATACTTTGTCGTTGATTTTTGTTTACTTTTGTGTCTCCTCTTCCTCCTTGTAAGCTCCTTGAGGGGAGGGACTGTTTCTTTTTGGTATTTGTGTCTATGACAACTCAGTGAACGGCACATGGTGGGTGTTTAATAAATTCTTGATGAAAGAGGCAGGAAGGAATGAAGGGAAGAAACAGACTCAGGGAAGGTGAATGACTTGGTGGCAGAGCCTGGGTTTGAACCTGGCTCTCCTGCCTCCTAGACTAATGACCTTTCCACAGTACCACCTAGCTTCTCTGAAGGACAAGCTCCCTTATCCCATCAATTCTCTTTGGCTTTCTCATCAAGCTATATGGGATTTGCAGGAGCTGTCTTTATAGCATAAAGAACAGCCACAATCCCCTCCTTCCTTCTCTGCACTGGACTTTGGTCTCTCCAGATGGGTGACAGGGCAGTGCAATGCCAAAAATGATGGATTTGGAGTTAGAAGACCAGGGTGCAAATTCTGGCCTTGTTACTCATCACCCATGTGACTCTGGGCCAGTTATTTCCTATCTCTGCCTCAGTTTTCATCCTAGCCATCCCCACACTTTTCTCCCTCCATGCATTTCATCATTTCCATCTTCTCCTCCACTGGACCCTTGGACTCTACCTCTTAGATTCTTCTTTTTTAGGTGAGCTTTTGCCTTGTGCCAAAAAATTAGATTCACATAATTTCTTGGCCATGTCTGTGCCCTTCACCCTTTTTCCAGCTCTCCTTTTAGATATTGTCTCCAATCATTAGACCATTAGTCCATTAGAATGTAGGCTTCTTGAAGGCTGAGCCTGTCTTGCTAGCATTTGTGTTCCTAGCACTTAGCATGATGCCTAGAACACAGTACTTAATAAAGCTCTGCTCTGTCTGTTAGTCTGTCTGCCTCTCCATCCATCCATCCATCTATCTATCTATCTATCTATCTATCTATCTATCTATCTATCTATCTATCTATCTATCTATCCATCTATCCATCTATCTGTCTATCTACCTCTCCATCCATCTCTCTAATTATCTCTTTTGTCTACTTGTGTCTACCTTATCTCTTTACCTCTGTCTGTCTGTTTATCAATATATTTATTTATCTGTCTACCTGTGTGTCTGTCTGTCTCCCTATCTACCTGTCTGTCTGTATGCCTATCTATGTCTGTCTATATATTTTGCCTGTCTAACTCTCTTTCTCCTTCTCTCTTTTTCTGTCTCTCTTTCTCTCTGTCCCTGTCTCTCTGTCTGCCTCTCTCACCCCTTTATCTCTCTCTCTCTACCTTTGCCTATCTGTTTATCTATCCCTCCACCTATTGATCTACCTCCCCCTTCCTCTAGCTCTCTGTTGAGTGGAGGCCATCTAAATGGCCTGGAAAGTCTTTTTTCCAGCCATCCATTTTATGGTGTTCCCCATTACCCTTCTCTGGTTCCCTCCCAGTCTCCTCACACCCCCTCCTGTTTGCCCTGTCTCCCCCATCCCTTAGTAACTCTGTTCTGAGCAAACAGAGCCCTGAGAAGCAGAGCCTCCCAGGGAAAGGGAGCTCCAAAGCCTGCCAGGCCCCTTATCACTGTTTAAGCAGCCAGAAGCCCATTCCATTTCCCGAGTCCCCCAGAGGAAGTCTCCTTCAGTTGCCCTCCACCCTTCCCAAAGAGTGGAGGCACTGAAGGAAAAGAGAAGGAGAAGATAGAGAGGGAGAAGACAGGAGGCCCTCCCGGGCAGAAGCATAAACCAGATACCACCAAGAGCCTCTCCCTCACCCCTGAGCTTGCATAGAGAACTACTTTCCCAACCTACGACTTCCTGAGCTTGTGAGCCTCCCTGAAAGGCGGCAAAGACAAGGTCAAAGATCCCTGGATCCTGCTTCATTTCTATCCCAGCTTTGCTCCTCTCTTCCAGTGATCAAGTCCTTTCCTTCCTCTTGGCCTCAGTTTCTTTCCCTTTCAAGGGTTGGGCTACCTCATCCTGCCAGGACTCGTTTACTTGAGTTGTACTACAGCCAAGCTATGGAATCCGTTTTTATTTGGAACCTCCTTGGAAATCGCCTTATGGTCAGCCGAGGCCCAGAGGACTTAGAAGAATGATCCAAGGTCATGAATCAATAGTAGGAGTATAGACTGAGAGCTGGAAGCTCTAGAGGTCCTTTAGTCCAACCTTATTCTGCAGAGAAGGCACCCGAGACCAGAGATCTTGGCCGACTTGGCCGAGGTCAAACAGATAGTGAGTGGAGCTGTTGACTCCCAGCCGGGGAGCTTTCTGGGTCCTGGGACTGACTCCTCCTTGCGTTTGCCCCATCCCTCTTTACTCTAGGAGGGGAAGAATGCTGTGAGAGGTGCCCAGTGAGCAAGTAGGAGCCCGGAGCCTAGAGCCCGGCTTCCCTTCCCTCTTGTCGCTCGGACGGAAGATATAAATCACCCTCCATGGCCCTAATCATCTTTCTATAAATATCAAAGGCTCATTTCTGAGCAGGGTGGGAGGGGGAAGAGGGAATGAAAGACGAGTTCTTTGGCCTTCCTGACTGTGTTTAAAATCTGATTTAGAATTAATTTCCTTTGGCCGTCCACAGCCGGACACCTTATTTGTCAAATCTAAAGCTGTTTGAATAGGAGAACAGAGGGGGGCCTGGTCTCTAAGCAGCTGCTGGTGTGACCAGCAGGTCTGAGATAGGGGGAGAATGGGAAATAGCTCAGTTCCTAGGAGGTGGGGGTGGCACTGCACTCTACTGGGCAGAGTCCCCCAGCTGGCCCTCTGCCGGAAAGCCCCAAGGCCCACGCGGATTCCCCAGGCCAGCCCTTCCTCAGACAGGGCTGGCCTGGCATTGGCCCAGAGCAACACCATCTGTCTCTGTCGATTAGTCCCCGACCTCAGCATCCAGAGCTCTCACATCCCCCAGGGCTGGCGATTAGTATTGTTATTAAAGATTATTTTATTTTCATTGCTCAGATTAATCTGGTCCTGACATGTTATAACCATATGGGCATCAGCTGAGCACATTTTAATCCTTTACTATTGGGATTCAAAAGGGGAAATTTCCAGGTTTCTGTGACAAGTATATATAGAAATATCAACTTTTGAATGAATGATAAAATATTCAAGCTGGAGGAGTGAGCCTTGGAACATAGACTATCAGAGCTAGGAGGGGCTTCGAATGACAGAGCTAGAAGGACCTTTGAACAGAGAAAGGCAGCTCTGGGAGATACTTTAGAACACAGACTGTCCAAACTCGGAGGACCCTTAGAATATGGGATGTCAGAGCTGGGAGGGATCTTAGAGGCTAAAATGTCAGACCTGGGAGAGAGCTTAGAACAGATAATGTCAGAGCTGGGAGAGACCTTAGAACAGGGAATGTCAGAGCTGGGAGAGACCTTAGAACAGAGAATGTCAGAGCTGGGAGGGAGCTTAGAACAGAGAATGTCAGAGCTGGGAGAGACCTTAGAACAGAGAATGTCAGAGCTGGGAAAGACCTTAGAACAGAGAATGTCAGAGCTGGGAGAGACCTTAGAACAGGGAATGTCAGAGCTGGGAGAGACCTTAGAACAGAGAATGTCAGAGCTGGGAGAGACCTTAGAACAGATAATGTCAGAGCTGGGAGAGACCTTAGAACAGGGAATGTCAGAGCTGGGAGAGACCTTAGAACAGAGAATGTCAGAGCTGGGAGGGAGCTTAGAACAGAGAATGTCAGAGCTGGGAGAGACCTTAGAACAGAGAATGTCAGAGCTGGGAAAGACCTTAGAACAGAGAATGTCAGAGCTGGGAGAGACCTTAGAACAGAGAATGTCAGAGCTGGGAGAGATCTTAGAACCCAGAAAGTCAGAGATGGGAGGAATCTTAGAACATAAAATGTCAGAACTGGGAGGGACTTTAACAGAATATCAGAGCTAAAAGAGATCTCAAAACACAGAACATCAGGTGTTGGGACAATGGAATGGCAGTTCTAGGAGTGACTTCAGAGAATGTCAGAAATAGGATCTTGGTTGGAGGGACCTTTCAGGTCATCTAGTCCAAATCCTTTAACAAGCATGAATTTTGGGGTTAAATTCTATGTGTCATTAAGATCTATGATTCTAAAAAAAATGAATGATATGGAGGCCCCATTCCATTTCTGTACTGGACATCTTGTGGATGGTGAAAGGACATTCTAGTCCTGGATTAGATATCAGGATTATAGAAGCGTAGAGTTAGTTCTCAAAGGCTGTGAAGTTCAATGCCCTCATTAGACAGATGAATAAACTGAAAACCAGAGAGATTGCCTAGAGCCACATGGTAGAATTTAAACTCAGGTCCTCTGACTCTAAATTCAATGCCCTTTCCACTTGACCACCCCACTCTAAGTACTGAAATTCAGGGCTAGCTCTGTCACCAATTAGCTATGTGATCTTGGACAAGTCACTACCCTTCAACGTGCCTCAGCTTCCTCTTCCGTAACATGAAAGGGTCAGAATAGATGACCTCTAAGGTTTCAGTCAGCTTTAGCAGTCTATGATTCTATATTATATTATAGCCAGGCAGCCCAGGGGATAGAGAGCACTGCTTCTGGTGTCAGGAGGAAGGAAGATTTGGCTTCCCCTTCATATCCACTCCCAAACATTTCTTAGCTGTGTGACCCTCGGTTTCCTCATCTTTAAAATGGGAATAATACAAACACCTATTCTAGTAATAGCAATGAGACACAGAGTGGTGGTGAGAATCAAATAACAGAATATTTGTAAGACATTCGGCAGATCTTCAATTGCTG
Organism: Monodelphis domestica; assembly: GCF_027887165.1. NCBI lineage: Eukaryota > Metazoa > Chordata > Mammalia > Didelphimorphia > Didelphidae > Monodelphis > Monodelphis domestica. Next base: position 385,197,738 of record NC_077230.1, on the reverse strand, counting down.
TGTAAATCCTGGTCATTGTTGCGATGACTAGTCTAGGTACTGGCTCGGGGACACAGAGAGTTATGTATTGAAATTAGAAGAGAACCATATAGAATGGAAGAGACCTCAGAAACTATCCTCAAGGACAAATGTATTCACCTGTCCTCAAGGAGCTTGTCCAGTTAGGGAGAAAAGAAAACCTCAACATATGGACCAGAGGAAGTAAAGTGGGTTAATCCTTCAGTAGCTATGCACTAAACATCTATGATATGACTCATTGGGGAGGGGATGTGGGGAGATGATCATTTGTCTGAAAAAGATCTGGAGCTTTTGGGGGCCCCTAAACTCCATAGGAGCAGCTGGATGGCACAATGGATAGAGGGCAGAGCCTGGAGTCAGGAAGACTCATCTTAATGAGTTCAAATCCAGCCTCAGACACTTACTAGCTGTGTGACCTTGGGTGAGTCACTTAACCCTGTTAGGCTCAGTTTTTCATCTGTAAAATGAGTTGGAGAAGGAATGACACACCATTCTAGTATCTTTGCCAAGAAAACCTCAAGTGGAGTCACAAAGAGTTAGACATGGCTAAAACAACTCAAAAATTCCATGGGTGCCTAAAGTATGAATCAGTAGCCAAAAACCTTCATGGAATAGTAGGCTAATTGAAGGACTAAGGGGTTGAGAAGCTCTCTTCCCTCTTCCCTAGTCAGTCATCCTTTGGAGTATTGTGATCAAGTCAGGCCATCACAGTTTAGGAAGGGCAATAGTGAGCTTTAGTGTCCAGAAGAGGGTGACCAAGGCGAAAGACCTTGGCTCCATGCCATGTGGGGGTGATGTGAAGAAACTGGGGGTGGTGCTAGAGAAGATTTAGCGTATGGACAAGAGAGACGTCTGCAGGTATTTGAAGGAGAGTTCTGGAAAAGAGGGAATCTCCTGGTTCTGCTCATCCCTAAAGGGCAGAATCAGTCACAAAGGGCAGAAGGTACAGAGAGGTAGGCTCTGACTTGATAGTAGGAATGGACTCTTCCAAATGGACTCTGAATAAGAGACACGGGCTGCCTCAAGGGATGGTGACCTCCTGCTTGTCAGAGGTCTTTATGCAAAAGCTGGATGGCCACCTGCCTGGGATATTGCAGACAGGACTCTTAGTCAAGGGACCACTTGGACTAGGTCACCTCTGAGGGCTTTTCCAGGCCCAAGATTCTGTGAAGATACATGAGGGGTATACGGTCAAGACCTGAAGGACCACCAAACCTAGTGGTGGAGGCAGTACGTAAAGGGAGCCATTAAGAGCTTCTGCCCTCTATTAGATTATAAGCTTCATGAGGGCAGGGATTCCTCCCAATATTGTATAACTTTCCCAGGGCTTAGCCCAGTCCTCCACAAACTACAAGGAATTTACAGATCGGTGTTAAGTAGAATTGAGTTCTCATATAAGCCAGCTCTAGGCATGAAAGAACTTACCCTTAGCCAGTAATAATAATTAAAATAAGAAGACACAATTCGATACTGTGTTTAAGGTTAGTACAATGTTTTCCTCCTGGTGGTCCCATGAGATAGGAAGTATAGCTATGATTCTGCTCATTTTGTAGGCGTCAAAACTGAAGCTTTGAAAGCAATTTACCCAAGATCATACAGCTAGGAAGATAGCCCAGAAAAAGTGTAAACCCAAGCCTCTGTCTCTGTGACCACCACTGTGGTGGGCAACTTCTTGAAAGTGAGGTTCTGGGCCCATAAGCAGTTCAGTGACTGGCCAAATGGCTTGGGATTTCTTTCTTTCTTTTTTTCTTTCTTTCTCTCTCTCTCTCTCTCTTTCTCTCTCTCTTTCTTTCTTTCTCTCTTTCTTTCTCTCTCTCTTTCTTTCTCTCTGTCTTTCTCTCTTTCTTTCTTTCTTTCTTTCTTTCTTTCTTTCTTTCTTTCTTTGTTTCTTTCTTTGTTTCTTTTTCTTCTTCCTTCCTTCTTCTTCCTTCCTTCCTTCCTTCCTTCCTTCCTTCCTTCCTTCCTTCCTTCCTTCCTTCCTTCCTTCCTTCTTCCGTTCTTCCCTTCTTCCTTCCTCCCTCCCTCCCTCCCTCCCTCCCTTCCTCCCTCTCTCCCTCCTCTCTCTCCTTCCTTCCTTCCTTCCTTCCTTCCTTCCTTCCTTCCTTCCTTCCTTCCTTCCTTCCTTCCTTCCTTCCTTCCTTCCTCCCTTCCTCCCCTCTTCCTTCCTCCCTCCCTCCCTCCCTCCCTCCCTTCTTCCTCCCTCCCTCCCTCCCTCCTTCCTTCCTTCCTTCCTTCCTTCCTTCCTTCCTTCCTTCCTTCCTTCCTTCCTTCCTTCCTTCCTTCCTTCCTTCCTTCCTTCCTTCCTTCCTTCCTTCCTTCCTTCCTTCCTCCCTTCTTCCTTCCTCCCTCCCTCCCTCCCTTCTTCCTCCCTCCCTCCTTCCTCCCTCCTTCCTTCCTTCCTTCCTTCCTTCCTTCCTTCCTTCCTTCCTTCCTTCCTTCCTTCCTTCCTTCCTTCCTTCCTTCCTTCCTTCCTTCCTTCCTTCCTTCCTTCCCTCCTTCCACTTTTTCTATCCACTGAGCCACCTAGCTGCCCTGATTTTCTTCTCCTGTGGGTCTTCCTGAAGGAATTGAGGGAGTGACTTCAAAACCTCATTGTACAGATTTAGGGACTTTTCTATAGCCACAGCAGGGAATACCACCCCTTCTCGCTCCAGCACCACCAACATATTCCTGGTCCTCTTCTTTCTGAAGAATTAGTGAGTCATGATATTTAGAATTGGAAAAGAATTTGGAGATTATCTACTGTAACCCCCTTAGTGATGATTCTCCAAATTTTCAGTGACTGGGCCAGAATTTAAACACAGGTCTCTTTGCAGTGCCCAGTGGAGGAGCTGTTTGGTTAATAGAGGTCCTGCAGAGTCTAGGTTTGGGCTTTAAGGTGCTGCTATAAATGGCTCATGTGATTTCATATTTTACCTCATGGATCTCTGTTTCCTATTCTGTGAAACAGAACTAGATTAACTCCAGGGACCCACTTGGGGCAATGAATGTGAGGACCCAGAGGACAGGAGCTGTATTAGTTTTTCATTTTTGTATCACCTACATAGGGAACTGTGTCTTGTTGCTTCATTGTTTAATCAGATTCAATTCTGCTCTAATATTCTGTGTTCTAGGATCTTGCCCAACTCCAACATTTTGTTCTTTTAAAAAATTTTGTTGATCTGTTTTTACATCATCTTCATTTCCAAATATAATCTTTCCCCTCCTTCACCTTGAGAGCCACCCCCTATAACAGAGAATAAAAAATAAAGAGGAAAAAACCTGATTCAGTCAAATTAATCAATACATTAGTCAAGTCTAGCAATATATATTGTCCCTTTCTCTCCAAAAAAGGAAGAAGGTTGTTCTCATATCTCTTCTTTCAGATCAAACCTGATTATTATAATTATGCAGAATTTAGTTTTGATTTCATTGAATGAGTAAGCTCCTTAAGAATAGGAATTTCAGGACAGCGGGAGCCAGAAGGACCTGTGTTCAAATCTGGCCTCAGACACTGCCTAACTGTGTGACCCTGAGCAAATCACTTACCCTAGATTGCCTAGCCCTTTCCACTCTCCTATCTTGGAATTGATACTCAGTATTACTTCTAAGACAGAAGGTAAGAGTTTTAAAAACATAGGGATTGTTACATTCTTTGTATTTGTATCCCTGGTGCCAAGCACTTCAATTAATATCTTTTGTTTAGGTCTATTGCTTTTCTGGTTCTGCTGAGTTCACTTTGCCTCAGTTCATATGTCTTTCCATGCTTCTCTGTGTTCATTGATTCTTCTGGTTCAATACCTTTCCACTTTGGTGTCTATTAGTCTGTGCTCTAACTTCCTTTCTGATTTTAATGTTTTACGTTCTGAGGACGCTTCCAGCTCAACACTATATTCAAATGTCCACCCTCCACCCCCAATATTCCTTCCCCTTAGCTCTGAACATTCTGTATTCCATTGTCCTTTCTAGTTCTAATGTTGTTTTTTAAATTCTATTAGATCCTGGGAGGAGAAGATTTTCATTCGGACAGCATCAGTAAGAGTTGGTCATCCTGGATAGACCACTCTGTGTTTTTTTTTTCAATTTTATTTTATTGATTAATTTAGAATATTTTCCCATGGTTCCATGATTCATGTTCTTTCACTCTCTTCCTCCCATGCCCCTCCCATAGCAACACACAATTCCACTGGGTTTTACATGTGTCAGTGATCAAGACCTTTTTCCATAGTGATTATTGAGAGTCTACATCCCCAATCATTGGATGGACCACTCTGGATGCCCATTAGCCAAGGAGCCTTTTCTGTTGAGGAGAACAAGATATTCACTCTGCCATCTTCTCTTCCCTTTTGTAGCCTGTGAACTGGGGACTTATAAATCAGCTCCAGGAGACCAGCTGTGTGCCAGGTGCCCCTTACACAGCCATGCAGCTACATCTGCAGCCCAGACCTGCCACTGTGATGTCAGCTATTACCGGGCTGCCCTTGACCCGCCATCTGCAGCCTGTACTCGTGAGTATCCCTTCCATTTGGGGAGGAAGTTGAGGCCACCTTCCAAACTGGTCTAGTCAGGGCACCCAAGACCTCTTTCCTTTTCTTCTTTAACCTTGATAACTAAACCTTCCAGATCGCACTCTCTTGGTCATTCAACCTTCAGGCATGGAATTCAGTCTCATTCAACAGGCATAAAAACACACATACATGCCCACAGAATACGTGTGTGATCATGGGAGAGGGAGGTGCTTTGGATAACATGAGATCTTTTGCCCTCGTGCTACTTATAGTCTAGTGAGGGAAAGTATTCCAGAACAGTAGACTATGTAGAAAGCCTTGTGGGTCTGGGTCGGACTTTGCTTAGTCCAAGGGCCAAGTCACAGTGGCCCATAATGGCAAGTTCGTAGGACATAAGCATTGGCAATGTTGCTCTCGTTGGGCAGGGACAGAGAAGGAGGCTAAGCAAGAGGCTTCTTGACCCCCTTGGGGAATTGATATCGTCCCTGCCCTTCAGGTTCTCCCAGTCTGATAGTGGAAGTATAGTCTGTGTCCTCAGTGAGCTCTCTAGATGCCGGAGAAGACTGAGACAGACCCAGATGACTTACCCAAATCCACCATAGAAACCAAGCCACAGCCAGAACTATAGCTGGGGCCTGGGGCTGGGTCTTTCTACTCTCTAGGGCCTCCCTCTGCCCCAGTGAACCTGATCTCCAGTGTGAATGGGACCTCTGTGACCCTGGAGTGGGACCCTCCCCTGGACAAGGGAGGCCGCAGTGACATCACTTACAACGCCATCTGCCGCCGCTGCTCCTGGGACCAGGGCCACTGTGAGACCTGTGGCAGTGGCACCCGGTTTGTGCCCCAGCAGATGAACCTGGTACAGACAGCCCTGACGGTAGCCAACCTCCTTGCCCACATGAACTACACCTTCTGGATCGAGGCTATCAATGGTGTGTCTGACCTCAGTCTGGAGCCCCGACGAGTTGCCTCTGTCAACATCACCACAAACCAGGCAGGTAGGAGGAGCAAAGGGGCCCCTTCCCTGGGGGAGTTTTAGAGCTACTCTTAGGAGGGGTAAGGTGAGAAGACTTGATACCCTTTAGGATGGCATCTTGGCAGGCAGCCCCTGGGCACGAGGTCATTTGGGCCAGGTGAGCACATCCTAGTTTTATCAGAGGATGAGTAAGAGAATTGAAAGAGTGTTGAACTAGAAACATAGTCAGGGTCCGAGGACAGACCTTAAATTATAACTTCTAAAATTGGATGGAACATGGAGTGTCAGAACTGTAAGAAACCTTAGACTATAAACAGGGACCTTCAAGGTCTTCTATTCCATCCTCTACAAATCCACAGGTAAGGATGCTGAGCCCTGGACAAAGTGACTAACTCAAGTTCATAGGCCATAGCTAGGATTCCGAGTAGCTGTGGGGCTGGGGCTGGGGTGTTTGTAGGCATGAAGGAAGGGCTCCAGAAAGGGGAGGGAAGAGTCAAATGACTTATAGTGCCTTTCTAACATCCCATGGCTTTGGCCCTTCTAGCCCCCTCCCAAGTGGTGGCGATCCGCCAGGAGCGAGCTGGGCAGACCAGTGTCACACTGCTGTGGCAAGAGCCAGCCCAGCCTAATGGAATCATTCTGGAATATGAAATTAAATACTATGAGAAGGTAAAGGTGACAGGGCTGGTGTAGAGGGCCAGAGGCTGGTGAACTCAGGCACAGAGGGAGCTGAGCAGGTCCAGCCTTCTGAGTTCCTTTCTCCCTCCAATCTCCCAGGACAAGGAGATGCAAAGTTACTCCACCCTCAAGGCCACCACCACCAGGGCAACTGTCTCTGGCCTGAAGCCAGGCACCCATTATGTGTTCCAGGTGCGAGCCCGCACTTCAGCGGGCTGTGGCCGCTTTAGTCCGGCCATGGAAGTGGAGACTGGAAAACCAAGTGAGTGGAAGGTGGGAGGGATACAGGGGAGAGACCAAAGGTAGGGCAAAGGCCTCTAAAGGCATAGTCTTATAAACATACAAATTCACAGTTAGAGGGACATGATGGAACAAGAAGGGATCATAGATTATGAGGGAGAAGGGAACCTAGAACAAAAATATGAACTACAATTGCTAACTTTATAATATGATGCTTTACCTACATATTCTATATCAGTGATGGTGAACCTTTTAGAGATGGAGTGCCAGGCTCCACCCCCACCCCCAACCCGCCAGACCCAGTGCTATGCCCACCTCATCCACTGCATGCTGGGAACACCCCACCCCTCCCACCCCACATAGGGGAGAGAAGAAGCACTCTCATTGGGATGCTGGGTAGAGGGGTGGGTGAAGTAAGAAATGTCCTCAGGGAGTGTAGAGAGGGGGAGGGAAGTGGTCTGAGCTCTCTGCTCCCCTCCAGCTCTGCTGCCTATGACCCACCCACCTTAGCCCTTGTGTACTCCCATTGGGCTGCTGTCATCAAGAGTGTGGAGAGGGGGAAGGGAGCAGCTCTACCCAAGTCCCTCTGCTTTTCTAGTAATGAACTTTGGCCAGAGGGGTGGGGGAGCAGGGGATTGGGGAGGTCGGCTGAGTGTCAACAGAGAGTACTTTGTCTGCCATCTTTGGCACCTGTGCCATAGGTTTGCCATCACTGTTCTATATATATTTGATATATAACAACCCTATAAAGTCTGTGCTATCAGTTTTATAGTTGGAGAAACTAAGCCAAGAAAAGTTAAATGACTTGTCCAGGGTTACCCAGATATTAAATATCCAAGATACAATCTGACTTCTTGACTTTTAGTCTAGCCCTCTATCCATTATGTCAGACTATTAGAGCTGTGAGGGATCGTAGAACAGAGGATAGAAGAGCAAAGAATGTTAGAACTAGAAGGCATCATTAACAATGGAATATTTAATTCAATTTGAAGCATTTTGAGATTAATCCCCCCAAAATATATTTTCATATACACAGCAGAACCCCAAAAAATCATATATGAAACTGAATCTCCATTTCATATCATTGTTTAGACCATAGAATGTTACATTTGAGAGATTCCTTAGAAATAGAACATTAGAACATAGCCTGTTATGACTAGAAAAGAACTTAGAACATAGAATTTCAGAGCTAGAAAGGACCATAGAACATAAAATGTTAGAACTGAAAGGGATGTCAGAACATACGATGTTAGGACATAGACAGCTATAGCTGGAAGGGACTTTTGACCATGGACTGTTACAGCTAGAAGAGACCTTAGAATTTAGAATGTTAGAACATAGCCTGTCACAGAGAGGAGGACCATAGATATTAAATCTGGGATTATTATTAAATTAAATTCTTAAATTAGAATATTAAAGCTGGGAGGGACCTTAGACCATAGAACGTAGACCTCAGAACACAGCCAGCACAGTGAATTGCAACCATGGATTACAGAATGTTAGAGTCAAGAGGGATCTTAGATTATAGATTGCTAGAGCAGAGTATATTAGATCTGGGAAGAACATCAGAGACTCTATAGTCTAAGCTGCTCATTTTAGAGGACACTGAACCAGAGAGATGTGCTCTGCATGGAAATAGAAGATTTAAAATAAGGAAGTCAAGCCTCAGGAAAGGCAGCAATGGTACTGGGAAGCTACTTGAAGGGCTTTTTAATCTAACCATATCTTCACAACAATACTAGGAAGGAATCAGGGCAGAGATTTCTTCTGGTCCCATTTGATAGAGGAGAAAACTGAAGTTCAGGGTAGGAAAATGACTTGTCTAAGGTCATACAATTAGTTGTTGGCAGAACACAGATTGCCTTCTTCTAGTCCACTACTTCCTGGTGCCACTCTCACTAACTCATCCATGTCAGTAGGTTCTGTAAGAGAAACTAAATTCATCCATTAATTGGCAAGCATTTATTTACCTTCTATGTGCCAGATACTGTGCTAGACTCTAGGAACAGAAATGCAGAATGAAAAGCATTTGCTCTCCACTAGCTTACATTCCTCAATTGTAGAGGTAAGTGACTGTGAAATGTAGGCATCTAGGTCCAAGTTAAGTGGACTGGGCTTAGAGTCAAGAAGATCTGGGTTCAATACTGTCTCAGCTACTTCCTAGCTGTGGGACCCTGGGAATGTCATTTAATCTCTGTGTGCCTCAGTTTCCTCGACTGTAATATGAGAATAGGAACAATACTTACTATTCAGGGTTGTTATAAGGACCACATAAGGAAATTAGTAAAGTGCTTTGCAAATCCTAAAGCTCTTATTAAATTTCATTTTATAAGTAAAATAAGTAAAAATAATTTGGAGGGTGAGGAGGGGCCACTAAGAAGACATTGGCAGGGATTGGATCACAAGCTCCTTTAGGGTAGAGATTGTCTTTTGGGTTCTTTTTGGATCCTCACAAGCTTAATAAATGTTTATTTTTATTTAAAAAAAAACTTTACTTTCTCTCTTAGGATCAATACTAAGTATTTGTTTCAAGGCAGAAGAGCAATAAGGGCCAAGCAATGGGGGTCAAGTGACTTGCCCAGGGTCACACAGCTTGGAAGTCTCTAAGGCCAAATTTGAACCTTCTTGTCTCCAGGCCTGATGCTCTATCGATTACTGATTGATTTGCATGAAATGTTCAAGTCTGGGTCTCCATATGGTAGGGAGGGGAAGAGGTAGTTGCACCCGCATCAGGGTCCAGGCTAGGCAGCAGAGCACAGAGGCCAGGAAGGAGAGGTTTTTGTCTCCCGCCTTGGTCCCTGCTCCCCTGGGCTGGGTCCTCCTTCTTCCCCAGAGCTGATGCTGCCTCCTGCTTCCCATAGCAGGACTCCGCTATGACACCAGGACCATCGCGTGGATTTGCTTGACTCTCATCACTGGTCTGGTCATCCTGCTGCTGCTGCTCATCTGTAAAAAGAGGTAGGAGGGGCCAGAACTCAACAGTCCTTCATCTTCTCCAGGCTCTCCTTACCCTTCACCCCTGCATGCCTGGCCTTCACAGTCCAGAAGACTCCTCTTTCCAGGTCTATGACATTTCCCTGAACATTTATCTAGTAGGTGTCATTTCTACTGGCTCCCCCCACCCCTTTATGCTTCTCTCCCTAACCCCTCATGTCCCCAGCTCAGCCTGAAAGTACGGCCCTGGCAAGAGAAATAGATGTTGATAAAACAATGCTTAAGGGATGGAATTTCCTATTTATATAATAATAATAATAATAATAATAATAGTGAGCATTTATATCGAGTTTTAAAATTTGCAAAACAGTTTACAAATAGCATCTCACCTGATCAGTACAACAGCCCTGCCTGGGAGATGGATGTTGATAATGATCTTTTACAGATGAGGCAACTGAGGCATAGAAGTTAGGGACTTGCCCAGGGTCATTCATCTAGTAGGTATCTGAAACAGAATTTGAACCTCTTCAGGTCTTCCTGACTCTGCCATATCCAGCACTCTGTCCACTGTGCCACTTAGCTACTTAAGATTAAGCTTCAAATTCTATAATTTTAAAGCTGAGAGAGACCTTAGAACCCAGAATGTCAGAGCTGGGAAGGAGCTTAGAACAGAAAATGTAAGAGTTGGGAGAGACATCTTAGAACCGAGAATGTCAGAGCTGGGAGAGACCTTAGAACAGAGAGTGTCAGAGCTGGGAGGGACCTTAGAACAGAGAATATAAGAGCTGGGAGAGACCTTAGAACAAAGAATGTCAGAATTCAGAGGGAACTTAGAACAGAGAATGTCAGAGCTTGGAGGGATCTTAAAACAGAGAATTTCAGAGCTGGGAGAGACCTTAGAACAGAGAATGTCAGATTTGGGAGAGACCTTAGAACAGAGAATGTCAGAGCTGGGAGAGACCTCAGAACAGAGAATGTCAGAGCCCTTAGAACACAGAATGTTAGTCTTCAGAGAGACCTTGAAACACAACTTGGTGAGCCACAACTTGGTGAGTTCTCTTGTGGCTCAGAATTTATAGTTGAAAGGGTCATTAGAATGTAGAAAATAAAAGAACCTTACACCATAGAATATCAGGATGGAAAAGGACTTTAGAACATAGAATGCCTGAGTTGATGAATCTTAGAACAGAATGTCAGTTAAAACGAATCTTAGAACAAATTGTTAGAACATTAAATGTCAGAGCTGGGAGGAATTTTAAAACAGAGCATATTAGAGCGTGGAATATCAGAGCTGTGTTGGACCAAAGAACAGAATGTTGACTGAAATGGATCTTAGAACATGTTGTTAGAACATAAACTTTTAGAGCTGGAAGGAAACTTCGAACATTGCACTTTAGAGTATAGAATGTTTGTTGTTTCAGTCGTTTCAGTCATGTCTGACTCTGCGATTCCCTTGGCAGTTTTCTTGGCAGAGATACTGGAGTGGTTTGTTATTTACTTCTCCAGCTCATATTACAGATGGGAAGGCAGAAGCAAACAGGGCCAAGTGACTTGACCAGGGTCACACAGCTAGTTAGTGAATGGGGCCAGATTTGAACTCAAGAAGATGAGTCTTCCTGACTTCAGGCTTGGTGCTCTACCTGTTGTGACGCCTGTGATAGATCTTAGAACAGAATGAAATTGTTCTTAATACTACTCCATGTTAAAACATCAATCATTGGAGCTGGAGGGGATCATAGAACACCTTAGAGACCATTTTACAGTTGAGGAATTTAAGACCCAGAAAATGTGTGTGTATGGGACCATCTCAAGTTCCTGCAGCTAGTTAATGGCAGAACCCAGTCCAGGCCATCTTCTACTCCATCACACTTAGCAGAAGTCAAAGTTAGTCAGCTAAGACTTCCTGAAGCAGATATTTCAATGAAGTATTGTCAAGCCAGGGGCCACTGGTTTGATAGAGAAAAGGAGAGAACAAGTTGAAGTAATGGAAAAATTACATCCTTCAAGGCTTAGAATTCTGGGCAGAGAATTTTTGCTTGGCCCAAGAGCTAGAGAAACAAGGGCAGAGGAGAGAGTACAGATAGTAAAAGATCTCAAAGCACCTAGTGAGGAAATTGGGATCCATTGTAGGTTCTTGAGCAGGAGAGTTCTATGTTAGAAAGAAGAGATTTGGAAGAAGAAAATGCTGATGGCAGGTGCACAGATGATAAGGGCAGCAGGGAAGCCTGCCAAAAGGTTGTCAAATGTCAAAATCCAGCCATCTATTCTAGGTGGGAGTGAGGCTGTAGGATCCCTTGTAGCTGACATCCCAGATTTTCATCTAGGATTATGGCATTGGTGGGAAGGGGAGGACACTGGAAGGTAGGGGAAGGAATGTAAGGAACTAGGAGGGCAAGGATGCCTGAGGAACAATGAGAACCTTTTCTCCCAGGCACTGTGGCTACAGCAAGGCCTTCCAGGACTCTGATGAGGAGAAGATGCACTATCAGAATGGGCAGGGTAAGTGTAAAAGACCTCAGAGATAGGGGTCGGGGAAGGCTAAGAAGGTAGGGAATGTGTACTGAGGACTCAGTTCCCTTCCCCTAACTGGTCCTGGAGGAAGCCATCAGAGCAGAGGAGTGAGTCTCCTAGAGAAACCTCCAAAACCAAGACTTTCCCCCAAAAGCTTCTTCTATGTCCTTTGACGGCTGTAGCGAGGACACCAGGCCCCGAAGGGCTGCCCTCAACCTGATACAGACCCCAAGCCATTATGGGCAGACTCTTTGGATCATATAAAGAAAAAACGGGGCTCTATGGAAGCCCTAGAATACCAAGGAACACACTCGGGATCCAACAGAAACCTCTAGCGACCCCAAGAGTCTATAGGACGAGCTCCAAGCACTGCCAGGAAGATCTGGCCTTGTTTAATTTGGTAAGAGGCGCAAGAGCCGACTTAGTATTTGAAGGAATGTCATGGGGAAAAGGAATTGGACATATTTGGCTTGAGCCCAAAGAGTAGAACCAGGAATGATGTATGGGAGCTACAGAGAAGTAGAATGGTTTTGTAGAGGGGGGAAATAATCAACTTTTTGTTTTTAAACCCTCACCTTCCATCTTGGAGTCAATACTATGTGTTGGTTCCAAGGCAGTAGAGTGGTAAGGGCTAGGCAATGGGGGTTAAGTGACTTGCCCAGGGTCACCCAGCTGGAAAGTGTCTGAGGCCAGATTTGAACCTAGAACCTCCAATCTCTAGGCCTGAGCTACTCAGCTGCCCCCATAATCAACTTTCTAATGATGAGAACTGTCAAAAATGGAATGGCCTTCAGGTAGCGAGTGCCATGTTATTGGAAGTCTCAGAACGGAGGCTGGATGGACCCTTCTCAAATGTATTGTATGTAGAGAGAGTTCCTGCTCAGCTGTGGGTTACCCAAGGTGACAGCTGAGTTTGGCTCTGGAGCATCTTTGACCCTAGGTAGATTCCCTGACTCTACAAAGAGACACCCGAGTTCTCCTAGCCTTCCATGTGGGAAGATCTCTCCAGAGGAGAGTTCTAGGGAGGGAGCCAGTCCCCCTAAGGAGAAGGGAGACCATGGAGGGCCCTGCCAAGAGAGATCCTCCTAGAACATCGCTAAGAAGCATCTTTCTATTCCCTTCCTCTAGCTCCTCCCCCAGTCTTCCTTCCCCTGCACCACCCCCCTGGGAAGATTCCTGAACCCCAGTTCTACTCAGACCCTCACACCTATGAAGAACCTGGGCGAGCTCGCCGTAGCTTCAGTCGTGAGATCGAGGCCTCCAGGATCCATATTGAGAAAATCATCGGTTCTGGTGAGAACTGGAGGGGAGCAGAGCCGTGGGAGAGGGGGATACTGGCTGGGGAGAGTCAAGGGGTGTGAGCATGCTCCTACAAAAGCCCTAGAATCAACTGGGCAGCCATGATCCAGGTAAGTCATTCTAGACTGGTTAGATAACATGATATCAGCACAGCTTGGAGATGGAGCCCTAGCCTCCTGTCTTGGCTACTTACTACCCATGCGACTGGGAGCCTCTGTTTCCTCGTTTGTGAAAATAAGGGAGCTGGACTAAGGTCCTTGGCAGACCCAAAATGCAATGATCCTGTAACCCAGGGGAGATCAGTGGGGCTCGACTGAGTCTGATCTAGTAGCCTTCTCCATCCATCCTTGGCAGACACCATGTGCACTGGTGCCTCGTCAGAGGACCTGGATTTAAACCCAGCCTGACACTAAATAGGTGACCAGGCACGAGGCCCCTTAGTCTCTCTCAACCTCAATTTTGCCATCTGTAAAATGGGGAGGATTAGCCGACAGCTAACGTACCTTCCCAAGGTATATCTGGACTTGCTAGCAACCCAAGGCATGGACCTGTTACTCCCAACACCAGAACATCTCCCAGATGCCATAACCAAGAGCAGGACACTTCAGGCTAAGGCTCTTCACCTCACTCCATTAAGCACTGCTCTGCCCACCCTAGACAACCTAGCACTCATTGGCCGCTCTTCAAATACCTTTTCTCTGGTCAGTGTCTGTAATCTACCAGCGTTCGCTGCCTGACACCCTAATTGCAGGCACGCCCCAAATGCAGAACGCCCCACTGGAATCACCGCGCTTCTCTCCACTCCACCCAATAGAGGAGCTTTCCTACATGACAGGGGTGAAGGACCATAATAGAGATTGGGAAACAGCAGAGGCCTGGGGTGGTGTGAGGTGCTCACTGCCTCCCTGGTACCCCTCAGGCGAGTCCGGAGAGGTGTGCTATGGACGATTGCGGATGCCAGGGCAGCGAGAGGTGCCAGTGGCTATCAAGGCCCTGAAGGCAGGGTCCTCAGAGAGACAGCGGAGAGACTTCCTCAGTGAGGCATCCATCATGGGACAGTTTGACCACCCCAATATCATTCATCTTGAGGGTGTTGTCACCCGAGGTGAGTTTCTCTGGGTGTCCACAAATACCTACTTTCACCCTCCTTGGACTAGATCTGAGTTTGCCCTTCTATCCTACCACCACCATCACTGCCATCTCCTGCCCACCCACCCAAGAAATTCTTTCTTCTTCTAACTACTTAAGGGAAAGTAATTTGAAAGGCCAAGAGAAGGGTCAGTGTTGGCCCAGATGTGTCTCTGCCCAGCTATAAGTTCACTGAACTGCCCCAGTTTTGGTCAGGCTCCTTGATGGCTCCATGGGCTAATCTGGATTGAATTCCTCCTACCTTCTATCTGTACCATTGGGGGTCAGCTCTGAGAATAGGGACTCTAAGGTTGACTTCCCTTGGATATTTCTTGCCTGGAGCTATAGCCTTCCCCAGAGGCCTCAGCCATGGTTAGAGACCTTGAAGGACTCGTGGGATGCAGAGGACCTTGAGCGAGTAAGAGGGGCAGATAGGACTGGACCCTCCTCACCCCCAAGAAAGCTGTGCCTCTCTTTCCTCCCTGCCTAGGCCGCCTGGCAATGATTGTGACCGAGTACATGGAGAATGGCTCCCTGGATTCTTTTCTGAGGGTATGTGACTGCCTTCTACTCCCTATCCCCATTCAGTGCTCCTTTCTACTTCTGTTCAAAGATCTGGGGGAAAGTAGAGCTTCCCAGAGGCTAGGAAGGGATAAGGACGTCCCTCTGGCTCTGGGCTCTCCCATCTAGCTAGATCTAGGAGGAAGGTGGACAGGGGGAGGGGAGAGGACAGGAACAACTGGGAATCAGAGCACCTGGGTTCTTATCCTAACTCTGCTAGCAAGTCATATCCCCTCAGTGACTGTTTCTCCATCTGTAAAGTGAAGGGCTTAGACTAAAAACTCAGGTCCCCTTTAGCTCTTAATTTTGAATTCGGTGATGAAACAACAAGCGTTAATGCGATAGAGCAGAAGGAACATTGAATCAGGTCACAGAAAGTCTCTACAAATTAAGAACTGTTATGTGTGGCCTTGGGCAAGTCATCTCACTTCATCTGCCTAAGAAGGGAGTGGGCCTGGATGAGCTCCAAAGTCTCCTCCAGCTCCCATGTTCTATAACCGAGGGGCCCAACCTGCTCCAACAGTTTGTGGGCCCTTCCTCCATTTGGAGCTCACTTCCAGCCCTGAATGTCAGATCCTCTAATTCCAAGGGGAAGGGGCTGGGTGGGAGTCTTGGAAGCAGGCAAATCTGACTAGCTTCCACTTATCCGCATTAGGAGAAACCTCCTTCTGGCCCATGAGTTCTCTCTGTCACCCCTTGTCCAGGCTGAGAAGCACATGACCACAGAAAGTACTCAGGGGCTTTGTCTGAAAGCAGAGAAGAAAAGGAGGGAGAGAGGAAGAAGGGCAGGAAGGAAGGAAAGAAGGAAGGATAGAAGAATGGAATGAAGGAGGGAAAAAAGGAAGGAAGGAAGGAAGGGAGGGTGGAAGGAGGAAGGAATTAAGGAAGGAAGGAGGAAAGGAATGAAGGAAAGAAAGAAGGAAGGAAGAAAGGAATGAAGGAGGGAAAAAGGAAAGAAGGAAGGAAGGAAGGAAAGAAGGAAGGAAGGAAGGAGGAAGGAATTAAGGAAGGAAGGAGGGAGGAAAGGAATGAAGGAAAAAATAAGGAAGGAGGGAAGAAAGGATGGAAGGAAGGAGGAAAGAAAGGGGTAGTGGGATAGAAGGAAGAGATAAAGAGTAGAAATAAGAAAAGGAAGAAAGGATGGAGAGATAGAGAGAGGACGGAAGAGAAGGAAAAGAAGGAAAGAGAAAGAGGGAGGGATGGGGAAGAATACAATTTGTTGGTGCCCTGAGCCAAGCAATGGAAGCTCTTGGCTAAAGCCAGTCTAAGGCTGCCAGGCCTCTCTCTCCCCCTCAGACCCATGACGGGCAGTTCACCATCGTGCAGCTGGTGGGCATGCTGCGAGGGGTGGGCGCTGGCATGCGCTACCTCTCTGACCTAGGCTATGTCCATCGAGACCTGGCTGCCCGCAATGTCCTGGTCAACAGCCAGCTGGTGTGCAAGGTGTCTGACTTTGGCCTCTCTCGTGTCCTGGAAGATGACCCTGATGCCGCCTATACCACGACGGTGGGTGGCCCATGCCCCTTAGTGACATGGGACTTTCTTTTCTCCCGAGCTTGGAGTACTCTCCAGATTGGCAGCCTTAACTCCATTTTGACCTTCCTCCTTCGCCAAGTAGAAAGATTGCTGCATTGGGGGAGAGGGGGAGGGTGCTCTGAGGTTCCCCTCCCAACCCTGCCTTTGACTTTCTTAGTGTCTCTGCATGGGGTAGTGAAAAGAACTCTGGACTTGAAATGAAACGATCTACGTTCAAGTCCCAGGGCATCCAACTGCGGGATCTTGGACAAGTCACTCTCCCTCTTGGGGCCTCTGTTTCTTCTTCTGTAAAATGAGGGATGATGTAGCTTCTACCAGCTTAGACACGCTCTGATTCTGTAATTGGGATGGCCATTCCCCATTGGTCCAAAGGTCCACCCCAACTACTTCCACCATTCGTTGGGTGCTCAGCTTAGGTTTGGTTGGTGCAGGGGAGCCTCCCGTGACTAGTCCATATCGTGCTTCTTCCTGTCTCAGGGTGGGAAGATACCCATCCGCTGGACAGCCCCTGAAGCCATTGCTTTCCGCAAGTTCTCCTCAGCCAGTGACGTGTGGAGTTTTGGGGTGGTGATGTGGGAGGTGCTGGCCTACGGGGAGCGGCCATACTGGAACATGACGAACCGAGATGTAAGTGTCCAGCCTGGGGCAGGGATGGGGAGGGGTGTGGAAGGTCAGGGAGTCAGGGGAGAGAATTGGGGATGGGCCAAGGGAAAAGGGAAAGATTGGGGTGAGGAATACAGTGAGGTGTGGAATCATGGAAATGACGTGGATTCACAAGACTTAGCAGGAAGAGATTTGAAATGTGGGTTTTTGTCCAACCTACTCATTTTCTAGAGGTGGAAACTGAGACCGGGGTGCCAAATGGTTTGCCTGAGGTCCTCTCACTCCCAAGTCCAGTTTAGCCCTGGTACATTGGCTGGAGCCCCAGCTATGGAATCAGGGGACCTGGGTTCAAATTAAATCACTCAACATATTTCACCCTACGCAAGTTATTTTTATACTATCTTTGGCCTCAGTTTCCCCATTTTTAAGTGAGGGCGCCTCTGAAGTCCCTCCTAACCCCAAGTCTGTAATCTTCTCATTCTGTCTGATACCACTCAAAAAGCCCAAGTTCCTCAGCTCTGCTAGGAGCTATGTGACTGGAAGCAAATTGCTTACTCTCTCTGGATCTCAGTTTCTCCTTAAAAATGAGTAAGATTCAGGAGAGCCAAGTGGCTCAGTAGATTAAGAGCCAGCCTTAGAGATGACACTCAAACACTTCCTAGCTGGGTGACCCTGGGCAAGTCACTTAATCCCCACTGCCTAGCTCTTACTGCTCTTCTGCCTTGGAACCAACACACAGAATCAATTCTAAGACCGAAAGTAAGGGTTCTTAAAAAATAAGTACAAGGGGCAGCTGGGTAGCTCACTGGATGGAAAGCCAGGCCTAGAGATGGGAGGTCCTAGGTTCAAATCTGGCCTCAGACACTTCCCAGCTGTGTGACCCTGGGCAAGTCACTTGACCCCCCTTGCCTAGCCCTGACCACTCTTCTGCCCTGGAGCCAATACACAGTATTGATTCCAAGGCAGAAGGTGAGGATTCAAAAAAGAATTAGTAGAATTGGACTCGATGAGGGGAAGAAGCTAGATGGAGAAGCTAGAGAGGGAGCTGGCCAGGGAAGAGAGGCTGAGTAGAAGACAGGTGAGGGGCCAGTTGGGGCCAGATAGATGTTCAGGAGAGCCTGCTGGGGAGCCTGGTGGGTGAGCTGTTCTTGGGGGTGGGGGATCAGGGCGAAAGAGGCGGTGGTGGTGTGTGAGGTAGGGAGGGCAGATAAAGGGGGGAAGGGGGAAGACTGCAGAGGGATGGGGAGGGCGAGAAACCGAAGCTAAGCCAAGTCCTGGTCCCTCACCTGCCCCCCAGGTCATTAGCTCGGTGGAGGAAGGGTACCGTCTCCCTGCCCCCATGGGCTGTCCCGCAGCCCTCCACCAGCTCATGCAGGATTGCTGGCACAAGGAGCGGAGCCAGAGGCCTCGTTTCCCCCAGATCGTCAGCATCCTCGACTCGCTCATCCGCAACCCCGAGACTCTCAGGGTCACTGCCACAGTGAACAGGTACCGGCCCTGCCCTGCTGATGCCACGTGGTGTGGTGGAAAGAGCCCTGGATTTGGAGTCCGAAGACCTGGGTTCGAATCCCAGCTCTACTCTAACTACCGATAACCTATTTCCCTCTTTGGGCCCTTGGGTTCTTCATCAGTACAACAAAGGGGTTGGGTTCAGCCTTCTCTAAGATCCTTCCATCTCACGGCACCGGGATCTCTTTGGGTCATTGCTGAACAAAGGACTGGCCTCCGCTGGGGTCCAGGGAAGCCTGGAGCGGCCAAACACTGTGCCAGGCACAAGGGACTAAAAGTCCCCATGCCCATCCCTGTCCCGGCTTTGGGCCCCCGAGTCCCACTTCCCAAGAACCATTGTTTGGGGGTGCAGATCCTGCCCGCTCATCCTCCCTCTGTCCGCAGGTGCCCACCCCCAGCCTTTGCCCGCAGTTGCTTTGACCTTCGAGGCGGCGGCGGAGGGGGCGGCGTCACTGTGGGGGACTGGCTGGACTCCATCAGGATGGGTCGATACCGGGAGCACTTTGCCGCAGGGGGCTACTCTTCTCTGGGCATGGTCCTGCGCATGAACGCCCAGTGAGTACCCTCCAAGGCGGGCTCAGCCCAGGGCTCAGGGAGACAGAAGGATACACGGGACCGTTCTGGGGTTAAGTCTGACTTTGTACTGAGGAGCTATGCCGGGTCTTCAAGGGGGAAAGCCAATGCCTGCCGCGCTAAGTGTTGGGAGAAGGCGATCCTGCCCTCAAGGAGCCCCCAGTCTAATGGGGAGACAACATCCAAATGCTACGTCCATGCAAATATGGACACGATCCACTGGGGAGAGTCTCAGAGGGAAGGCAGCAGAATGAGAGAACTGGGAGAGCCTCCCTGCGCAAGGTGGGACTTTAGCTGGGACTGGAAGGAAGCCAGAGGAGCCAGATGAAGAGGAAGAGCCTTCCAGGCTTGGAGGAGAGCCAGTAAAGAGGCAGGAAGAAAGATGGGGAGATGGTTGTGGGGGGAACAGCATGGAGAAGGCCAGTGTTACTGCATCATAAAACAAGGCACCTTTCACTTAGGTTCTCTGGGTCTTAATTTTCTCACCTGTAAAATAGGACAGTTGGAGAGAATAATTTCTTTTTTTTTTTTAAACCCTCACTTTCTATCTTGGAATCAATACTGTGTATTGGCTCCAAGGCAGAAGAATGGTAAGGGCTAGGCAATGGGGGTCAAGTGACTTGCCCAGGGTCACACAGCTGAGAAGTGCCTGAGGCCAGATTTGAACCAGGATCTCCCATCTCTAGGCCTGGTTCTCAATCCACTGAGCTACCCAGTTGCCCCAAGAGAGTAATTTCTAAGCTGCCTCTTAGCTCTGCATCAGGGGTTTTTAATATGAGGGCTCTGAATTTATGTGTGTATGCATTTTAATATTTCTTTCTTTAAAACACTTACCTTCCACCTTAGAATTAATACTGTATATTGGTTCTAAGGTAGAAGAGTCGGGGGTGGGGGGTATTAAATGACTTGTCCAGGGTCACTCAGCTAGGAAGTGTTTGAGTGTCATCTCTAAGGCTGGCTCTCAATCCACTGAGCTACTCAGTTTCCCCCTGCAGCTGAGTAATATTTTGATAACTATTTTAATATAATAAGTTTGCTTCATTTTATTTTATGTATTTAAAAACATTATTCTTGGGTCAGGCAGCTAGGTGGCATAGCAGATAGAGTGCCAGGTCTGGAGTCAGGAGGACCTGGGTTCAGATCTGATCTCAGATACTTCTTAGCTGTGTAACCCTGGGCAAGACCTGTTTGCCTAGCCCTTGCCCTTCTGTCTTAGAGTTATTACTAGAACCAAAAAAAAAGGGTTAAAAAAAAAAACCATTGTGAGAGGTCCATAGATACACCAGACTGACTTCCAAAGAGAGGTGTAAAAAATAAATTTACTATACAATAATTTCAACATTATATTTTATAAGATTTATTAATAATCACTAGAATTAACAAAATAAAAAGATAACAAAATAAAACTACGTGCCCATGGCTAATCTACCAGTTCAAACAGCCAATGTCCCACCAGTGTACACCAATGTCCCCACCCAGGAAGGAAAAAGTGCTAGCCAGGGAAGACCAACCTATTTATCCCCTATCTACATCAGCATGTAAC
This sequence comes from Monodelphis domestica, assembly GCF_027887165.1. NCBI lineage: Eukaryota > Metazoa > Chordata > Mammalia > Didelphimorphia > Didelphidae > Monodelphis > Monodelphis domestica. The sequence continues at coordinate 385,177,142 of NC_077230.1, read as the reverse complement.
AACAGGAAGTCAGTGGGATCCTGGGAAATGTAGTTCAAAGGCACAGGATTTCCAGTTACACAGAGGGAAGGTCTGTGACCCAAAGGAAAGTTAAGAACCTCTGATCTTTTGAACCAGAGGGAAGGGTCACAGGAGAAGAAGGCACAGTCTAGAAAGAGGAGAGTGATAGGACATTGTATCCTAAAGGACTATTAGAACCAGTGTGGAGAGTGTGACTGTCTCAGTGCAGTCCATTCACCATCCACACTCTCTTGTGTTGATGGAGAAGGGCCATGGCCATGGCCTTGACTGGAGATCTTTTGCCTTGTCAGGGATGTTCGTGGCCTGGGCATCACCCTCACAGGACACCAGAAGAAGATTGTCAACAGCATCCAGGCCATGCGGTCCCAGCTGACCAGTCCCAGTGGCCCTCGGAGGCCCCTCTGACCTGCTGCTTGCTTGTGGAGACTAAGAGGGAGCCCAAAGCCAGGCCACCTGGGAGGGGAAGGGGTTCTTAGAGGGCTCGAGGTCAATGGGCAAACTGTGTGGAGCTGGCTCCGTGGAGAGAAGGCCTAGGACCTAGCCCAGGAAAGAGGGGAGGTGGAGGCCACCCTCCCCATCTCCCTCTCCCTTCCTCCTCATGCTTCCCTCTGACCATCAGACTTGCCCCCTGGGCTGGGTCATGGGGGGCAGAGGGTAGTTCTGCTTGGGGTTGGAAGCCAAGCAAGGTCTTGGCTAGAAGCTACCTGGCTCTCAGGATGGACATGTCACTGCCCTCAGCCTCCTGAAAGCCCCTCACCTGTCTTTGATGTGTCCACTCACAATCCAGGGCCTGTGAGGGTGGGACAGGCAGAGACTTCACCAAGGTTCCCACTGGGTCCTAGGAACTCATCCCCCGAAGGCTGCAAGCCTCCACTGGCCCTCAACTCCTGGTGTCAGCCAAAGACACTGTCCTCCTGCCCTCTGTGTGTGTGTGTGTGTGTGTGTGTGTGTGTGTATGTGTGTGTGTGTGTGTGTGTATGGGTGTGTGTGTGTAGGGTTCAAAGGTATTCTGAACCAGTCAGACTATATCCAGGGTGCCACATTTTGGGAAAAAAGCTGAGAAAGCTCAAGGAGGTTATCCAGAGGGCAACCAAGAAAGAGAACGCCCTTGAGAACATGCCACAGGAGAATAGACTGATGGAACTGGGCATGATTCACTGGAGAAGAGAAGACTCAGGGTTTGGGCACAAGAGACCGGCTTCCAGTATTTAGAGGGCTGTTGACTGGAACAGGAATTAGATTTGTTTTGTTTGACCCTACAGTAGCATTCATTATAAGCTGCAGAGAAGCAATGATAGACCCTGTTATAAAAACAAAAAACAGCCCATTGGTTACTAGTTCGTGACTTTGGATGAGTCGCTACTTCTTCCACTTCAATTTCCTTATCGAAGAAGTGAGGGAGTTGGAGTCTACAATTTTCTTGGACTTCCCTGGCCTTTTTCCTGAAGCCACTGGGGGGACACAGGAACCTCCTGACAAGCTGTGTGACTCACTCACTTTCTCTAGAGCTCAGTTTTCCCTTCTTTAAAATGAGTGGAGTTGAAGTAGATGGATCTGTAAGGCTCTTCTGTGAAGGGAAGAGTCCAAGTGGAAATTAGGGAGATATAGTGATAATCCTGTGGTTCGAATTAGCTTAAAGCAGAGTGGGCTGCCTCAGTGGACTCCCACTGTTTGGAGGTCCTGAAATAGAATTGGATGGACCACTCCAGGGGGTTCCACTGGGGGGACCCTGCCGAGGTAGAACATATACTGGCCGGCCTTTAGGTACTGCCCAACTGGAATAGTCTGTATTCCTTGTGTGAATGTGTATGTGGGTGTGTTTGTGGGCCTGCTAAAACATGTATGTTTCTGTGAGGAGATATTTGTGGGTGCCCATATCTGTGCTTAAGGCTTTCCCCTAGTCACAGGGAGGTATGTGCTTCCAAGATGGTGGATTCATGCATTTGCATGTATGGCTGTGAGTATGTTTGTAAGTGTGTGTATTGGTGTGAAGGTGCCCTCTTTGTGAGGCTGTGGTCAGGTGACAGGGCTTCAGCCTTTCCTCCATTCCCTCCACTCACTCACTCCCACACACCCACTTTGAGTTCATGGGTCCTAGAGCACCCAATGGGTGCCATCTAGGTTCTGTGATCAGTGCCCCACACACACACTGGGGCACCCCAAGAGAAACCAGTCTTGTTTTCAAATTCACCAGCACCAAGACCCCATCACCTCTCTCTCTCCAGCCCACCCAGGGACAAGTGAGGACCACCACAGATCCAAGCTCAGGTTTGGGGGGCTGGGCTCTTCCTGGTCCTCTGTCCCCCATGGCCCACTCTCCCCCATTAGCTTTGGGGGAGCTCCTGGAGCTCTGGACACCTTTGGGCCAAAGTGTCTGCACGTCTTTGATCTTCAGAGTCTGGAGCCCCTTCTCTTCTTGTCACCCCCATCCCCACTCCTACCCAATCTCCACCTCAGTCCTGGGGACGTTTTCGGTCCTACTGCTGCTTCAATGGGATAACAGGGTTGTCACTATCACAAATTCTTTTTCATGAAGATATTACTAAAGCTGCCTAGGGGCCCCCATCCCTAAACACCCTCCACTGCCCTGTTGGCCAGGGAGGAGGGGTGCAATGGGACCTTTGGCTGCCAGGCCCCTATTGCCCCCATGGGGCCCCCAATACCCAACCATTTCCCCCTTTCTTCCCTTCCCCCCAAACACACTGAGCAGAGTTAGGCCAAGCTTTGGCCATGGAAAACACCAATCCCCACCCAAAGGCCCTGCCTCTGTTGAGGAATCTCAGGACTTCAGATACTTCCCTGAACAATAAACTCCTCACACCAGCTGGGCCTTCCTCTGGGTTGGCAACCACAAAGGGATAGAATGAGGAGGGGAAGGGTCTTTGGAACTGGAAGTGGGAGGACTTAAAGGGCCTAGAAAGAACTGGAAATACTTAGGGTCACTAGAATACAGTGTCAGAGCTGGGAGGAGTCTTATAACCCAATGTTGGAAACAGAAAGGATTTTATAAGAGGGAATATCAGAGCTGAAGGGACCCTTCAAAACCACCCATACCAAACCCTCATTTTTGAGGGGGTCGTTGAGTAACAGAATGGGAGCCAGAGACATGGTTCCATTGACTTCCTCTCCAATAGCTCTTTGCCCCAGTCATACCCCACAATGAAAGCTTCAGACTCTAGGGGGATCAATAAGGAGGCCTATAAAGACTCCCTCCTTTCTCAGAATCTGACCCTGCACCCCTTTTAACCACCCCCTACTACCAACCCCAGGGTATGTAAATATTTTTTTTCTACTTGTGTTTGAGAAATTTTTTCCTGACTTCCTAACAATGCAAATATGGTCTTCAAAGCACAGAAAAAGTCACCAAGTGTGAGTAAGGATCTTCCAAAAGATGACTAAGCCCAGCTGGGGCCCCTGTCTTGGGAAGCTGGGTTTGCTGTCAGGGGCAGGCCCCCCTCAGCCCCTGTGCACTGCCTCAGCCTGCAAAGGAGAATGGGATGAGGGGCTGGGCCAGGCCCCCATCTCCCTCTATTTCTTTCCCCATCACCCCCAATCAGCACAGTTGTCCCAAGGACACACCAGCATGGGGCACCTCCAAGGCCCTGAGCCCCTCTTGTTCCTGCAATAATTCTGGCCCAAGGTACCCCTGAGGCCACCAGGGTCTCTCTCTTTCTCTCTTTCTCTCTCTCTTTCCCCCTCTCTCCCTCCCCTTCTCTTTCTCTTTCTTTCTCTCTTTTCCCCTCTTTCTTTCCATCTCTCTCTCTCTCTCTCTCTCTCTCTCTCTCTCTCTCTCTCTCTCTCTCTCTCTCTCTCTCTCTCTCTCTCTCTCCCTCCCTCCCCTTCTCTTTCTCTTTCTCTTTTCCCCTCTTTCTTTCCATCTCTCTCTCTCTCTCTCTCTCTCTCTCTCTCTCTCTCTCTCTCTCTTTCTCTCTCTCTTTCTTTCTCTCTCTCTCTCTCTCTCTTCTTTCTCTCTCTCTCTTTCTCTCTCTCTCTCTCTCTTTCTCTCTCTCTTTCTTTCTCTCTCTCTCTCTCTCTCTCTCTTTCTTTCTCTCTCTCTCTCTCTCTCTCTTCTTTCTCTCTCTCTCTTTCTCTCTCTCTCTCTCTCTCTCTCTCTCTCTCTCTCTCTCTCTCTCTCTCTCTCTCTCTCTTGCCCCCTTTTCTTCCCCTCTGCTCCTCTGTCTTTCTTTCTTTCTCTCTCAACTACACAGCCAATCTGTCCTTCCTTCCTATGGAAGTTGGGGACTGGGGCTGGACACAGCACAACATCAGGCTGGGCCCTGGCCTGCTCACAAACCCACATTCCCAGGCCTCTCAGTCCACCCAGGGCACAGGGATCCCTCAAGACAATTGGTCAGAAGGACTGGTCTGGACCAAGTTGTGGTTCCAACTTCCACCCTGGAGATGGGCACCAAAGCCCTCACTGTGTTCTTCACTCTGAGTCAACAACTTGCCCAGGAGAGTAATAAATTTCTTCATCTTGTGCCCATATCCCTCTCTCTTTGTAGCGTGTGTGAGGGAAGAGCTGGGTGGGAGCTTAGAATGGGGATGAGCCAGCATGCTTGTGAGAATTCTGCCAGGCTCTCTTAGGCAGACTCATAGAGCTAGAAGTCTGACTGATTTTATGCATATGTTCCAGTGGACAGAGCACTAGGAGTCAAGAAGACCCAAGTTCTAGCCTCAAACACTTATTAGTTCTGGTCCAGGGCAAGTCACTTAACCTCTTTCTGCCTCAGTTTCCTCAATTGTAAAATAGGGATGAGCATCTTCCTCCCAGGGTTGTAAGGATAAAATGCATTACCATTTCTGAAGTGTTTTGCAAACTGTAAAGTGTTAATGAATGCTAGTTGTTCCTCTTTTAGATGAGGAAACTGCAGATGAGGGAATTTACTTGCCCAAGGCCATGCGGGTAGTAAGTATAACACTGAGCCGGAATTCTCATGCCTCTGAACTCCAAGTCCCAGGATGCCAGTCAGTTCTCAACCCCCTATTAAATAAATATCAGAGAGGATTTGAACATGGGTTCTCAGACACCAGATCTAGCATTCTTTCCACTCTCCTGCTCTATCTTCTTGATCTTGTAGAGTTGACATTTATATGGGGTTTTGAAGTTTACAAAAAATTGAACACGCATTCATTCTATTTCATCTTCAACAAACAATCTTGTGAGGTTGGTTCTGCAGGAATTGTTGTGCTCAGTAGACAGCAGGGGAAATTAAGGCCCAGAGTGGAAGTGGCTTGCCCATTGCTCCATCCTGACTCAGTGCTCTTAGGGAGACTGTATTCCAGCTGTTAGAGCTGGGGGCATTCCCTCTGTACGCCTGTAGTCTCCCAGGGCTACCAGAGTGAACCTTCTGGTTCCCTAGACTCCCCAGCCTCTAGGTCTTTCCCCTTAGATTCCTCAGAAATGGGTTTTGGCTGTAACCTAACTCTTAGAAGATCACAGTTCTAAATATCATGGGTTTTTTAAAACCCTTGCCTTCCATCTTAGAATCAATTCTGCATATTGGTTCCAAGGCAGAAAAGTGGTAAGGGCTAGGCAATGGGGGTTAAGTGTCTTACCCGAGGTCACACAGCTGGGAAGTATTTGGGACTGGATTTGAACCCAGAACCTCCCATTCTAGGACTGGCTCAAGGATTTCTAATTAATAGGAAACCTAGAGGGCAGACCCTTCATTTTATAGATGAGGAAACCAAAGTGCAAAGGGACGATGTGATATGACATGTCCACGGTCAGAAAATGTATGAGTTTAGAGCTAGAGGGCACTTTAGAATATGGAATAGTTACAGTAAATGGACTTTTAGGACAGAGCCTGTCAGAACTAGGAGGGCCACTAGAACATTAGAACTGGGAGAAACCTTAGAACAGAGAATGTCAGAGCTGGGAGAGACCTTAGAACAGAGAATGTCAGAGCTGGGAGAGACCTTAGAACAGAGAATGTCAGAGCTGGGAGAGACCTTAGAACACAGAATGTCAGAGCTGGGAGAGAGCTTAGAACAGACAATGTCAGAGCTGGGAGAGAGCTTAGAACAGACAATGTCAGAGCTGGGAGAGAGCTTAGAACAGACAATGTCAGAGCTGGGAGAGAGCTTAGAACAGACAATGTCAGAGCTGGGAGAGACCTTAGAACAGGGAATGTCAGAGCTGGGAGAGACCTTAGAACAGACAATGTCAGAGCTGGGAGAGACCTTAGAACAGACAATGTCAGAGCTGGGAGAGACCTTAGAACAGACAATGTCAGAGCTGGGAGAGACCTTAGAACAGAGAATGTCAGAGCTGGGAGAGACCTCAGAACAGGGAATGTCAGAGCTGGGAGAGACTTTAGAGCAGAGAATGTCAGAGCTGGGAGAGACCTTAGAACAGAGACTGTCAGAGCTGGGAGAGACCTTAGAACAGAGAATGTCAGAGCTGGGAGAGACCTCAGAACAGAGAATGTCAGAGCTGGGAGAGACCTTAGAACAGAGAATGTCAGAGCTGGGAGAGACCTTAGAACAGACAATGTCAGAGCTGGGAGAGACCTTAGAACAGACAATGTCAGAGCTGGGAGAGACCTTAGAACAGACAATGTCAGAGCTGGGAGAGACCTTAGAACAGAGAATGTCAGAGCTGGGAGAGACCTCAGAACAGGGAATGTCAGAGCTGGGAGAGACTTTAGAGCAGAGAATGTCAGAGCTGGGAGAGACCTTAGAACCCAGAATGTCAGAGCTGGGAGAGAGCTTAGAACAGACAATGTCAGAGCTGGGAGAGAGCTTAGAACAGACAATGTCAGAGCTAGGAGAGACCTTAGAACAGGGAATGTCAGAGCTGGGAGAGACCTTAGAACAGAGAATGTCAGAGCTGGGAGAGACCTTAGAACAGACAATGTCAGAGCTGGGAGAGACCTCAGAACAGGGAATGTCAGAGCTGGGAGAGACTTTAGAGCAGAGAATGTCAGAGCTGGGAGAGACCTTAGAACAGAGACTGTCAGAGCTGGGAGAGACCTCAGAACAGAGAATGTCAGAGCTGGGAGTGTCCTTGGAACACACAATGGTTAAGCTAAGAAACAGTCCTACATTTACAAGTACATAGAATCATTGAGAAAAGCTTTCAGAAATCCAATCTAATCCAATCCTGACCTTCAGCAGATTGGGCAGCTGTGGAGCTGGAGAAAGGAAGTAATGTCCCCAATAATAAAATCCCAGAGTAAAGATAGGGCAGGCTGGATCCCAGGTCGCTGGGCACCCCTTCTGTCCCTCCTAGGCTGCCTTCTGCTAACGGAATGGAGAGATCATTAAAAACAAACAAATAAACAAACAAACTTGGGATGTAGAGAAATGATCCCAGTGTTTCCCCTACAACCACCTTGTGAGGTAGGCTGGGCAAGCATTTTTATTCCTGATTGGGGTGGTGGGAAGAATTAAGTCCCGGAGAGAAGAGAATTGGCTGGCCTGGGATCGATGCTCTTTCCCCCACTACTTGCTGCCTCTCTATGCTAGCAAGAAGGGAAGATAATCTGGTCACCTTTGGGTGTGCAGAATAATGATTGGTTGAGAAACATTTATTAAGGACTTGTCATGTGCCAAGTACTGGGAAATGACTGAAAGCCAAGCCCGGACTTATGGATCCTAGCTAGAACCGACTAAACTAGCTTGGACATGAGAGGGACCCACTTGTTAATCTCAACCCACTCACTCTAGGGGAAATGCACCCCTGGACTACATCAAATCTATCTGGAGATGGTTGTCCCTTCCCCCTTGACCGGTGAGTATAGCTTCTAGCCTAGTTCCTTGGCCAGATCTTAAGTTTATCCCATCTTGCTTCTCTGAGAGAGGTCTAAGGGCTCCAGCTCTACCCATTAACATAATTAAATCATTAGAGGAAAATGCAGGATAACGCCCACAAAAAGCTAACCCTGAGAGACTATCTGGTATAGCTAATGAAAGCTTGTACTTAAGAGTCCGGAAGATCTGAGTTCACATTCCTGCCTTTCATATCCTGGTTGTGTTACACTGGACAAATAATTTAAGGTTATGTTACATTTTCCAATCTGTGGAAAGAGTTTCTATCCTGGGAATTCCTCACACCTTCCTAAAAGAAATTAGTTTAGGGGAGAAAGGGGGGAGGGGGAGGGGAGGGAGAGGGGGAGAGAGGGGGGAGAGGGGGAGGGAGAGAGAGAGAGAGAGAGAGGGAGAGAGAGAGAGAGAGAGAGAGAGAGAGAGAGAGAGAGAGAGAGAGAGAGAGAGAGAGAGAGAGAGAGAGAGGAGAGGAGAGGAGAGAGACAGGGAGGGAAGAAGGGAGTGACAGAGAAGTGAGAGAGGAGAGAGAGAGAGGGAGGGAGGGAGAGAGAGAGAGAGAGAGAGAGAGAGAGAGAGAGAGAGAGAGAGAGAGAGAGAGAGAGAGAGAGAGAGAGGAGAAAGAGAAAGAGGGAGGGAGGGAAGGAGGGAGAGACAGAAGAGAAAGAGAGGAGAGAGAGACAGAGAGGGAGGGGAGAGACAGAGGAGAGAGACAGAAAGAGGGAGGGAGGGAAAGAGAGAAAGAGAGAGAGGAGAGAGACAGAGAGGGAGGGAGAAAGTGACAGAGAAGGGAGAGAGGAGAGAGAGACAGGGAGGGAGGGAGAGACAGAAGAGAAAGAGAGGAGAGAGAGACAGAGAGGGAGGGGAGAGACAGAGAGGAGAGAGACAGAAAGAGGGAGGGAGGGAAAGAGAGAAATAGAGAGAGGAGAGAGACAGAGAGGGAGGGAGGGAGTGACAGAGAAGTGAGAGAGGAGAGAGAGACAGGGAAGGAGGGAAAGAAAGAGAGAGAGGAGAAAGAGAAAGAGGGAGGGAGGGAGGGAGAGAGAAAAAAGAGAGAGGAGAGATAGAGAAGGAGGGAGGGAGAGAGAGAGAGAGCATTTCTATAGTACTCTAAGCTGTACAAAGCAATTTCCTAACAGTAGCCCTGTAAGGTAAGTAGTGCAAATGCTATTATACCCATTTTATACATGAGAAAACTAAGACTCAGCTAGAAGTACAGCTCTTCTAACTTTTAGAATAGTGCTTTTCTCATTATGCCACACTATAGCCTTCATTAGAATCATGCAATCTCTCCTTCCTAACCAGTAAAAGAACATTTCCTTATAAAGTGGAAACCTTGTGCCTAAGATTAACCTTCTCTATTGGTGGCATAGACAACCTCCTGTGGGGTTTCAGGTAGTCCCTCTTCCATCCCACCCACCAGATCATACTATCAGGACTTCAACATTGAAGAGGCACATTTTTACAAGATGATACATTTCTCACAACACTTCTATGAGAAAGTGAGGCCCCCAAAAGTCAGATGACTTGTCCAAGAATGTTATTTGTCAGGGCTGAGACCAGAATCTAATTCTGATGATTGGTTTCTTCTCTTTCCATTTCACCACATGGGCTGAGCTGGTGGTGAACTGCAGACATCTCTGGTTTGGATGAAGTCTGAACCTCCCAGCCTTTCTGATTATCTAGCCCAGCTTTCACCTCTGAGCAAAAGACCACCACCAGAGTTAGAAGAGCCTGGTCAGCATTTATTCATCTATTTATTCATCCAATGAATAATGACCAACCAAACATTCTGGGCATTTCAAAACTCTTGGCACTAGGAGTGAGAGAACCGAACAGATTGTATTTTCCTATGGGAGTGATTCCCCCACAAAAAGACTTTACATACATACAGCTGCTATGAGGTGTCAGAGATGGGATTTGAACTTAATTCCAGAACCAGTGCTTTTGATACTATTCCGCCATGCCTCCTAAAGAAAGGGAAACTGAGACTCAAAGAGGTTGTGACCTGACAGTTATAGAGCTGGCACATACCAGAGATGGAATTAGAACCCAGGTCTCTTCTTATTCAAAGTCTAACACTCTTTCTTCTAGACCATGCTAAAAGAACACATGTCACATTTACCTGAATACTGGCTGAAATTTATTTCTCAATGTGGCTTTCATAAATCTTGAGTGTGCACTATAACCAATGTCACATTATTTTCATGTATTATTATATACAAGTTATATACAAGTGTTATAACCTTAGAGTTCCAAGGACCCGGGTTTGAGTCTTTGCTCTGCCATTAACCAGTTGTGTAAATTTGGGCAAGTCACTTCCAGCTCTTAATTTTGTAGTTCAATGAAGTCCCTGGGTTTTAGTTTTTTCATCTATAAAATGGGGGAAGTAATACTTGCACTGACTTCTTTCACAGAGCTGTTGTGATGAAAGCATTTAGTAAGTTACAGCTTACTATAGAGAGGAAGCAATTGCTTTGAATCAATGACCAAATCTATAATAGGATATTTGCCCAGTTCTCAGCTAATGTGGCTATTCTATGTTCAAAGAACTAATTCCTAGAAGTATTGAGGTGTTTAATCTCTTCTACTCATATCCCAACATTTAGCAGCAAATGCTCCTCTAAATGCACATTATATGATGCATGTTACACCACTAAAAGGTAAAATCCAATGGACAAAACATATATTCCAGTGGTGTTTGACATTGTGTCCTAACATTCTAACCAAAGAGGCAACTAGTGGTACAGTGGACAGAACTCTGTCAGGAAGGAGTCAGGAAGACCCAAGCTTCTAGCTGTGTGGTCCTGGGAGAATCGCTTAATTTTTGTTTGCTTCAGTTTCTTCAACTATATAATGGGGATAATACTAGCACCTACCTCCTAGGGTTGTTGTGAGGATCAAATGAGAATATTTGCAAAATGCTTAGCCCCCTGTTTGGTCCATAATAGGTTTGATATAAATGCTTATTCCCCCTAAAATGCCCTTCTTTCTGTGGCATACTGTGGCTCAGGAAGATTGAAATCTAATGGGAATGGTGTGTGTGTGTGTGTGTGTGTGTGTGTGTGTGTGTGTGTAATAACTAAGTGGCTCTCAGTGGATTGAGAGCCAGGCTTAGAGACAGTCCTGGGTTCAAATTTGAACTCAAACACTTCTGAGCTGGATGACCCTGGGCAAGTCACTTAATGCCCATTGCCTAGACCATACCATTCTTCTGCTTGGAACCAATGTTCATTATTAATTCTAAGAAGGTAAGGGTTTTTAAAAAAGGCAATCTAATTGGAAAAGACCCCACAGACATGAAAAGATAACCACTATACTCTTCATTCTAAATGCCAAATGAATAATGCAATGAGTGCTATGAAAGATTAGAGATGCAAGCAAAGTCATAAGCAAAGACTTTCCAATATAAGTGACCCTTGAAAGATGAGAACAATTTAAATAATAAATTACTGAGTAGCCACTGTGCTGAAGGACAATGGGACAACTGGCCAGATCTTGAAGAGATAGCATATAGTGGAAAGAGTTATGGCTGGGGAAAAGAATAAACATTTATTAAGCACCTGCTGTGTGTCAGGCACTGTGCTAAGTACTCTTACAAAGATTATCTCAAAGCTTCCAGGACCGCTCCAGATGTTTCCAAGTCTGGGCTACACTGCTCTAGGCTTGGAGAGTCTAAGTCAACTATAGACCCAGAAATACAGGTATCAGCATCTATTTGAAGAAGTATGGGCAAATCTGCAAGTAGTAATGCAATCTAAGGCTGGGTTTTTCTTGCTTACATGAAGAAACCACTTTGCTTCTGACATGCCTTATCAGAAAACTATACATAGCTTACCAGGAAAGTTTCCTCCTTTTTGGGGGCAGTCTTGAAGATTTGGAGTGTTAGATGACCAAGGTATGAGTGGCTGAGTTAATGGAGAGTCAGGCAACTCAGCCCAGGTCTATTTTAAAATTCTTGGCATCATCAGATGCGGAGGGCCTTCTCTGGAGATGAGGTCTATATCAGATAGTTTCTCATTACTAGCCTAAGAATAACATATTCAGTGAACTTGGGAAGAGACTTATCTCAGGTTGGACATCCTTCTCAGTTGAGGTACATATACTGATAATGACCTAGAAGAAACCTACATACATACACATGTGTATATATAAACAGATGTGTATATATTTACATATGGAGAATTATATGCATATGCACACATAATATATATTTTTACACATATATTTTGGAGAGGAATGGGGAAGAACTCCTGAAGAGTTGCTTTTAACAATTACCAAGGGCATAAAGGGAACTGAGTCAAAATTGTAAGAATACGAGGCATTCCCCGATTGATAAATGGTGAAAGGATATGAACAGAGAGCTTTTAGAAGAAGAAATCAAAATTATCAATAGTCATATAAAATGCTTTATATCACTATGGATTAGAAAAATGCAAACTAAAATAACTGAGATACCACCTATCAGGTTGACTAACATGACCGAAAAGAAAACTGACCAATGTTAGAGTGGATGTGGAAAAATAGGGATACTAATGCACTGTTGGTGGAGTTGTGCACTGGTCCAACCATTCTGGAGAGCAATTTGTAACTATGCCCAAAGGGTTATAAAACTGTTCTTACTCTATGGCTCAGAAATACTACTACAAGGTCTGTACCCCCAAAGAAATAAAGGGGAAAAGACCATTATGTACAAAAATATTTTTAGCAATTCTTTTTGTGGTGGCAAAGAATTATAAATTGAGGGAATACTCATCAATTGGAGAATGGTTTAACAAGTTGTGGCATATGATTATGATGGAATTCTATTGTGCTATAAGAAATGATGAGCAGGATGCTTTCAGAAAAGCCTGGGCCAACTTAATGAACTGATGCAAAGTGAAATGAGCAAAAGCAGGAGAACACTATACACAGTAACAATGATCAAACTGTGAATGACTTAGCTATACATGTCAATACAATGGTCCAAGACAATTCTGAAGGACTTATGATGAATAAATCTATCCACCTCTAGAGAAAGAACTGATGGAGCCTGAATACGAATTGAAGCACACTTAAAAAAACGTTATTATTTTTCGGTGTTTGTTTTTTGGTCTGTATTTGGGGGGGGGGACATGGCTAATATGGAAATGTTTTGCATGACTGCTCGTGTGTAATATATATTGCTTGCCTTCTTGAGGGGAGAGATGTGAGGGAGGGAGAGAGGAAAGGAATTAAAATTTTAAATTTAACTAATTTATTTTTATTTTAATTTATTAAATTAATTTTAAAATAAGTGTTAAAATTTTGCTTTACATGTAATTGAGAAAAAATAAAAATTAAACAAAAAAATTCCAAAGGGATGAAAAGGTTATTGAACTTTCAGTGTACAAATTAGGAAGTTTTAAAGAACTATATTTCAGGAGCCAGGAAGGTGGCTCAGGGGATAGAGAGCCAAGCCTAGAGATGAAGATCCTGGGTTCAAATCTTGCCTTAGATACTTCTTAGCTGTGTGATCCTGGGCAAGTCACCTAACTCCCATTACCTTGCTATTTTTCTGCCTTAGAACCAACTGGTTCTAAGAAAGAAGGTAAGAGGTTTTTTTTTTCCCTTTAAAAAAGGACTGTACTTTAGAGAAAACTATTAACTCAATTTCTAATCAAAAGGGGTATAATAAACTCTACTTAATATAAATGTTTCTTCACCCAAAATGAATACTGCATTTGCATTTGCAGTTTCTATAAAAAATAAATGTTATATATACAGATCCACTCCCATGCAGACTCTTAATCCCCCACTCTGCCTTCATTATAAAGATTGAAATTTGTAAAAATTAAAATTTAATCTTAATAATAAAAATACTATATTTTAAGATGTTTATTAAATGATCATTAGAAATCAAGGAATAAAGAGGATTCAAAATAAAGACCATGTGCCCATGGTTGGTTAGCCATTTTCAAAATCCCCACTCACCACCATCACCGCTGGCTGCATGCCAAAAGAAGAGAGCAAGCACCTCAACTCCCACCAACTTTATACTCTGTCTACAGGAAATACCTAATGACAGGAAGTCAGTGGGCTCTCGGGAAATGTAGTTCTTTTTTTAGGGTAACAGATTTTCAATTATACAAATTCTTAATAAAAATGTTGATAATGTAACAGCTAGTATTTATATAGCACCTTCTATATTCCAGGCCCTATGCTAAACACTTTATGATGATCTCATTTGATTCTCACAATAACCCCACAAGGTAGGTGTTATTATTCCCATTTTACAATTAAGGAAACCAAGGCAACAGGTTAAATAACTTGCCCAGGGTCACATAGTTAGTAAGTAACAGAGCTTGGAACTGAAGTCAGGTCTTTCTGACTCCAGGTTCAGTGTTCTATCCAGTATATCACCTAGCTATCTCAAATTCACCCATCAGTAGCAGCTCAGATCATGAGGTCAGCCACCACAATGAAGTAAGTTAATGGCCACCCAGCACAGTGGGAGATAAGGAAGCAACTCTCACTTACATTGTACTTTAAGGTCTGAAAAGCTTTCAGTGAATCTCTCTGTGAAGGAGCTCATCCACATATTGACATTGCCATTTTAAACTGAGAGCAGAAAGATTTCAAGTGACTTGACCAGGATCAAACACCTAGTGAGCAACAGGACTTGGATTTGAACTCAGGTTTCCTGACTCTAAGTTCAATACCATGATTCTACTCATATGTAATATATGATTATGATCTGGAAGAACTTTAGAATACAGAATGTCAGAGCTGGAACAGAGCTTAGAACCCAGAATGTCAGAGCTGGGAGAGACTTTAGAACAGAGAATGTCAGTGCTGGGAGAGACCTTAGAATACAGGATGTCAGAGCTGGGAGAGAGCTTAGAACCCAGAATGTCAGAGCTGGGAGAAACTTTAGAACAGAGAGTGTCTGGGCTGAGAGAGTCTTGAGAGCACAGAATGTTAAGCTAAGAACATAGTCGTCCATTTACAAATATATAGAATAATCAAGAAAAGATTGATTGTTATAGATGGAAAGAACCTCAGAAATCATCTAATCCAATCCCTCCCTTTAACAGAGAAGGCAGCTAAGACCTCATCTACATGAATATGTCAGAATTAGCTCATCTCCAGTCTCAAAAGTCAAATGCAAAATTTTCAGTATGAGTACTAACACCTTGGAAATCAGTAAATGCTACAATTCAGGTTCTGATTTACTGTTTTCTTGATTATCTAGATTTAAGAAAGTGATGGAGAGAGTGTATAAAATGTGGATTGAATTTAAAAGTACATGGGGAACAGTTAGGTGGCTCAATGTATTGAGAGCTAGACCTAGAGATGGGAGGTCCTGGGTTCAAATCTAGCCTCACACACCACCTAGCTATGTGATCCTAGGTAAGTCACTTAATTCCCATTGCCTATCTCTTACTGCTCTTCTGTCTTAGAACCAAGATGGAATGTAGGGATTTTTAAAAATATATATAGTGGCTTTGGGAAAATCAGTAGTTAAACCCTTACTGGCATATCCTCAGATATATAAAATATGAAACAAAAGAATTGGACTAGATGGTCTTTAATAACCTTTCCAGTTTTAACATCCTACATTCCAAGGTACCTTCTAGTTATGACACTGTGTTCTGAGGTCCCTTTTAGTCCTGCCATTCTATGTTTTCCCATTCTGGGTTGTTCTAAAGGCGCTTTTATCACTGACATTCTATGCTGCAGGGAGTTCACAATTTCGTTTTGGAGACCCATTTACATGAAAAGAAAATTGCCATGTTATGTGTGCTAAGTGACCTTGAGCAATACAGATAATAAGAGTTACAGGAGTTTAGAAGATGCTTCCCAAATGAAACAGACTTTGAAGGATGGGAACCATTCAAATAGTTATTTACTGAACAGCCATTGTGTGCCGTGTCCTAATCTGTGACCTGAGAAAGAAATTTGAGTTCTTGATCCAGGAAACTCAAGGTCTGAGGGAGGAGAGGTGAAAAATCCTAAGTTACCCTAGAGTGACATGGAAAAGTAGTAAGGATGGATTGTCTGTGCTGTAGACATAAAGAGTACAGAGATTGTGGAAAGGAGGAGGAGGAGGAGGAAGAAAGAAAGAAAGAAGAAGAGGAGAAGGAGGAAATCATCTGATACATACAATATGTATTTTCAGCTTATAAAGCACGTTTTACCCATTATTATCTCATTTGGTACTTACAATAGAACAGTTATGTATTAGTTTGACATTGGCCAAACATTCATCCTTAGGGCTTCAGTTTCCTCATCTGTAAAAGGGGAACATTGGACTAGATGACCTCTAAGGTATTGTCTAGCCCAAATTCTATGATCATATGATCTGAGCAAGAAAGCAATGAGCTAATTCATACTAATGAGTTATTATCCATTTTAACCCTTTCAGAGAGATCTATATTTTTTGTCATTCTTTTTTTTAAAGTTTATTTATTTAATTAATTAATTTAGAATATTTTTCCATAGTTACATGATTCATGTTCTTTCTCTACCCTCCCCAAACCCCTCCCATAGCTGACACGCAATTCTACTGGGTTTTACATGTGTCATTAATCAAGATCTATTTCCATATTATTGATACTTGCACTAGGGTGATTGTTTAGAGTCTACATCCCCAATCATATCCCCATCGAACCATGTGATCAAGCAGTTGTTTTTCTTCTGTGTTTCTGCTCCCACAGTTCTTTCTCTGGATGTGGATAGCATCTTTCTCATAAGTCCCTCAGAAATGTCCTGGGTCATTGCATTGCTGCTAGTAGAGAAGTCTATTACATTTGATTGTGCCACAGTGTATCAGTCTCTGTGTACAATGTTCTACTGGTTCTGCTCCTCTCACTCTGCATCAATTCCTGGAGGTCGTTTCAGTTCACATGGAATCCCTCCAGTTTATTATTCCTTTGAGCACAATAGTATTCCATCACCAACATATACCACAATTTGTTCAGCCATTCTTCAATTGAAGGGCAGTCCCTCATTTTCCAATTTTTTGCCACAAAGAGCGCAGCTATGAATATTCTTGTATGAGTCTTTTTCCTAATTAGAGAGATCTACCTTTTAACAGAGAAGCCTGTTGTCTGTAATGAATCTGTACTGGATAGAATCTCCATTGTTAAATGAAAACATTTATGCTAGTAGTGAAAGCACATGAGGAGAGATGTGATGATTCTCATAGACCCTCATTGTGACTCATATCTGCATGACTTGGAGTCAAAAGACCTGGATTCAAATCCTGGTTCCAATACTTATTAACTATACATATAAGCAAACCCTTCACTTTTCTGAGACTTTCTTATATGTAAAATGTGAATGGTATCCATTATAGTACCAACAGTAATCCACTTCAATGTAGTATTTTATGCATTTATTTTTATTATTCCTGAGAAGAAATATGGTATAATGAATTGAGGGTCAGCCTCTGAGCCCAAAATACTTGGGTTCAAATTCTGCCTTTACAATTTGGAATTATGTCCAAAAAGCTTTAAAAGAATGTCTACCCTTTGATACAGCAATACCACTACTAGGTTTATACCCCAAAGAGATAATAAGGAAAAAGATTTGTACAAAAATATTCATCGCCACACTCTTTGTGTGGCAAAAATTTGGAAAATGAGGGGATGTCTGATTAGGGAATGGTATGATGATGATGGGATACTATTGTACTATAAGGAATGATGAACTGGAAAATTTCTACATGAACTGAAAGAACCTCCATGAACTGAAGAGTGAAATGAGCATAACCAGGACAACATTGTACACAGCAAATGAAACATTGTGGAATGATCCAATGTAATGAAATGATCCAGGACAATCCCAAGGGACTTATGAGAAAGAACACTATCCACATTGAGAGAAAGAACTGTGGGAGTAGAAACACAGAAGAAAAACGTATGACTTGTGTATATGGCTATATGATTGGGGTTTTGGTTTTTTAAGATTGCTCTATTGCAAAAATGGATAATGTGGAAATAGGCATCAAGTGAAAACATTTATACTACCAGTGGAATTGCTTGTTGGCTCTGGGAGGGAGAAGGGAAAGAAAATGAATCATAAATACAGAAAATATGTTTAAAAAGAAAAACTAAATTTATTTACTTTTAGCCTTTTTTTTTTTAATTCTGCCTTTAGATACCACTGTCTGTGTAACTCTGGAAAAATCATTTTACTTCTCCATGATCTTGGCAACTCTAAGACAACAAGGTGGCACCTTGTACTGGGAGAGGAATTTTCCACACATGAGAATTTTCTGGACCAGTGAAATTGCAGGACCAAATCCCTATTATTATTCCTAGAAACTTCATTTCTCTTGGCTGGTAAATATATTTTGGGTACGTTGAAAGAGAGACGTTGAAATTCCAGTGAACCCTACCTTCTATTCCATAGATATCCACAGAAGCATCTTGGCTTATGGTACTACTCTGAGGGTGTGGATTTCCCTAGAAGGAAAGTATATTTGAGGCTGATGGGCAGATGACATCTCCAACATTCTGGGGAGTCCTTCTATAATCCCCTGGAGAGTATCTACCCTTATGGCACTCCTCTGAGGTCATAGACTCCCCCAGGTAGTGAAATAGGCTTGAATCTGTGAGATCAACAGCCTTCTTCTAACTGGACCCACACCAGAGTCAAAGTCCTTTTGCTCCCCTATATCATGGCTTTTTGGCTCCTTGTCTCTTTTCTACCTTTTGGAAACTCATGTACTATATCCTCTTCTCTCTCCAAGAGGTAAACTCTCCTCTTGTCTCCATAGAGAACTGGATCTAGGAACTCTTGAACTTGGAATTTGTTAGATACCACCCC
Organism: Monodelphis domestica; assembly: GCF_027887165.1. Taxonomy (NCBI): domain Eukaryota; kingdom Metazoa; phylum Chordata; class Mammalia; order Didelphimorphia; family Didelphidae; genus Monodelphis; species Monodelphis domestica. Next base: position 385,158,557 of record NC_077230.1, on the reverse strand, counting down.
TTCCCCCATCCTGGACAGGTATTTCGCAGGGTATCCTCCCATTACCTCTTCCTAGGAGGTTCAACCTTGGGACTAAGAGCTGCCCAGGACTTCCTGGTGCCTTCTGTTCCTTTCCAGACTGGGAGCACATGCGCTGGCTGAGGCATTCCATCACTGCTCCAGCTAGCTGCAGCCATCTCTTAGGCACTTAGTCTGGAGAGGTTCCTTCTGAATCATCTCATGATTGAGAGCATGTGTTTTGCCTCAAGGCAGTCATTAACAGCTCCTGGGAGGACATTGGTGGGTAGATAGAGCATCAGATTTGGAGTCAGGAACAGGTGAGTTTGAATTCTACATCAGTTGTTTACTAGCTGGGCAGTCCTGGGCAATTTATTTAACCTTTCTGGGCATCAATGCCTTCATCTATAAAATGAAGGAGTTGGACTAGACAACCCAGATGACAAAAGGCCTCTTCCATCTTGAAATCTATCATCGTATGACCCCTTCTACTCAGAGCTCCATCGCAAAAAATTGCAGAAAACTAGCAAAGAGGAAAAAATATGGCAGCTCTTTTATACCCAGCATGAAGAGATGACTTCTTCTTTAGGGTCTATCTCACCGGAACCCTGTTCAACAAGTTAGAAAGCCTAATCACTGAGACCCCTCCTCTGAGAGGCACTGAAGAGCATAGCCATGACTTTCCATAGGAAAGGTCTCAAGCAGAGACTAAGCTCATCCAGCTGATCAGGGAACTCTCTTTATCAAAACCGTATTGGGGGCTACTAAGTGTCTAAGTGGATTGAAAGCCAGATGCAGAGATGGAAGATCCTGGGTTCAAACCTGACCTCAGACACTTACCACTACTGCCCAGTCCTTACCACTCTTCTGCCTTGGAACCAATACACAGTATTGATACTAAAATGGCAGTAAAGAGTTTTTTAAAACACCCTATCAAAGGAAAGAGCTCTGTCAACCCAAAAGCACTATAGGAATCAAAGGGAGACGTTATAATTAATATTGTTATTTTTCAAGGGATCTACTAGGTAAGCTGGCACCAATGAATATCCACCAATCCCCACCAATGAATGTTTCCTTGGGTTCAAGTCCTCCAATTTGCCCCTTTAAGTCATAGTTTCTTCCCCTGCCTCCATTTCCAAACTCAAGCCCAAATCTCCAGTATTTAGAGTCTGGGATCCAGTTGTATTTGTGACTGACTCTTTTGTAATCTAAGTATTTATAAGCTGAAGTTTGCCTGATCCATGTGACTGATCCTTGACTAGCCTTTGAGTCAGAAATCCAGCTCTAGCCTAACATTAATCGACCCGGCTGCCCCTGCCTAACTTTCATCTGGTATGTGATGTGGGATGAATCACTTCTCTTGATCTCAGTTTTCTCAACCGTATAATGGTAGGACTAGAACTCTGTAACTGAAACATAGTTTCCCTTGCTTCCCCTCAACAGGAATTAATTTTCCCTAAAAGACAACAAAACTATCCCTGGGACCTCTTTGATCCCAACCTCCCTTGATGCTGATTCCTAGTCACCTAAGGTCATAAAATGTCCCACCCATGTGGAGTCACCCCCTTATCCCCTTAGACATGAATTACTATACTGTGCTCTGCTCACTAAAAGAGATTCCATATGGAACCTTGTCTGTAGAAGCTAAGTACCATCATAATATTGTTGCATATCCTTGCTATGTTAAAGCAAAGTAAACCTGACTTTGTTAACTGTTCAGGGATTTTCAGATGCCTCGTTTTGTTCCTGAACTAATGGGATACTGTCCATCCCTAACAGATCCTAAAATTTCTTCCAACTCTAAAATCATAAATTTTAGTGTTCTGTGTCCTAAGGTCTCTCCCAACTCTGTCATTCTTTGTTCTAAGGCCTCTCCTAGCTCTGACATTCAGTGTTCTAAGGTCCCTCCCAGCTCTGACATTCTGTGTTCTAAGGTCTCTGACATTCTGTGTTCTAAGCTCTCTCCCAGTTCTGAAATTCTCTGTTCTAAAGTCTCTCCCAGCTCTGACATTCTCTGTTCTAAGGTCTCTCCCAGCTCTAACATTCCTTGTTCTGAGGTCTCTCCCAGCTCTGACATTCTCTGTTCTGAGGTCTCTCCCAGCTCTGACATTCTCTGTTCTAAGGTCCCTCCAGCTCTGACATTCTCTGTTCTAAGGTCTCTCCCAGCTCTGCCATTCTCTGTTCTAAGGTCTCTCCCAGCTCTAACATTCCTTGTTCTGAGGTCTCTCCCAGCTCTGACATTCTCTGTTCTGAGGTCTCTCCCAGCTCTGACATTCTCTGTTCTGAGGTCCCTCCAGCTCTGACATTCTCTGTTCTAAGGTCTCTCCCAGCTCTTACATTCTCTGTTCTAAGGTCTCTCCCAGCTCTGACATTCTCTGTTCTAAGGTCTCTCCCAGCTCTGACATTCTCTGTTCTAAGGATCCTTCTAGCTCTGACATTCTCTGTCCTTAAGTCTCTCCCAGCTCTGACATTCTCTGTTCTATGGTCTCTCTCAGCTCTGGCATTCTCTGTTCTAAGGTCTCTCCCAGCTCTGACATTCTCTGTTCTGAGGTCTCTCCCAGCTCTGACATTCTCTGTTCTATGGTCTCTCCCAGCTCTGTCATTCTCTGTTCTAAGGTCTCTCCCAGCTCTGACATTCTCTGTTCTAAGGTCTCTCCCAGCTCTGACATTGGGTGTTCTAAGATTCCTCCCAGCTCTCACAATCTATGTTCTAAAAGCCCTCCTAGCTCTGGCATCTCTGTTTCTAGCTCAAACATCCTCTAATTCTATGACTGTGTAAGAGTGTATGAGTCTGCCTGAAGATGAGAATCTGATGGGCTCAGACAGTTACTATAGGGGGCTAGAAAGAAGAGAGAGATGTATTAGTGCTCCGGGCATAGTGGAGACCCACCCAGCATCAGGAGCAGCCCACCTCCCTGTTAACCTACATCATTCCCTTCTCTAATTTGAGCCCCCCTCGCCCCAGCATTTCTGCTACAAAGACCAACCACACGAGCCTCATTTAGCTGACGGCTTCTCTAACTTCATTATCAAAAGGCTTGGCTCCTCATTAGAATGACTTTCTTTCTCCACCATCCCAGGCGGCTGGGGAAAGGGTCAGCTGCACTCATGAAATTCTCAAACCTCGAAGGGTTTAAATTTCCATGTTTTTTCCTGTGTTAGAGCCATCAGAAAATGATGAATAAAAGATGAAAATTGGGGAGCTCCTCTGGCATCCAGAGAAATGTGCTGAGCATTTAGAGCGGGAAGATTAGAGACAAACACTCCTCTCTGAATACCCCCCAAAAAGCCCCATCAAACTTCAAACAGAGAATAAACAAAACTGTTCTCCTTCGGCTTTGAAGCAGCCAGAACCCAGAGGGGGAGATGAAAGGGCTGAACTTGGGGCAGGATTGGGGGCCAATGGAAGAGTAAGGGGGGGGTCAGGAAGCTCACTATGCATGACCTTGGGAAAATAACAATAACAACAGTTAACATTTATAGATTGCCTATCTGCTATGTGCCAGGCACCATGCTTAAAACTTTACAAATATTATCTCAGTTGACCCTCGCAACACCTCTGTGAAACAGGTGCTATTATACTTATTTTACAGATGAGGAGAATGAGGGAAACAATAGGTTAAATGACTGTTCCAAGGTAACATAGTATCAGAGGCAAGATTTGAACTCAGATCTTCCTGATTTCAGGTCCTGAGGTACTGTCCACTGTACCACCTACCTCAGGATTGTAAGAAATTAAATTAACTTTAGGTTTTATGTTAATATGAGAATTCTATAGTAATATTGTGGTTGCTGATTTAAAGATATTATAACTAAAGTCAAAATGATCTTTAATAGCTTTATTTACAAAGAGGTGGAAAGAGTAAAAGTGGGAAAATGTAAGAAGGTAGAGAATTATCTAGCCTAACCCTAAGTGCTGCTCTGGTGTGGGGCTCAGTCCCTGCAGGGAATCCCTTATCCCCACATGGATTTTCTGGTAATTCTCAGCCAGAAGTCCAGTGGTGTCCTCAGCAAGGGTTCTACCAATTTAGCCTCCTCCAGGAAAGGAAGGCCTCTCTGGAACCAATCTCTCCAGAAGCCAAGAAAAAAAAGGCCAGCTACTCACCTACCCAAGGTGAAGTCCTCTAACACTGAAGCTCAAAGAAGAAGATCCAGGAGCAATCCTCAAAGAATCAGCCCAAGAGCCAAAGTCCCAGCTTGAATTGAAGCCAAAGTCCAAAGTCCCTTGGACAGGAAGTTCAGGACTTTTCATAGTCCTTTTACCACATCACTTCCTGTCCCTTCCTCCACTTTATGGGAACTAATTGCAGTCTTTCAATTTGCCTAGCACTGCCCAGAGGCAGGACCTGGCCTGTGGAGTTGTCACCTACTTTAGAAAGTGACTTGCAAACACTTTTACTTAGTGTTAAGTAGGGTTAGGGTTAGGGTTAACTAGGGGTGCCTAAGTTTTTGATTGATTAACTTAAAAATTGCTGATTGATAGATAAAGAAAGTTTGATTCACTCTTCACAGGATCTTTATCAGTAAAAGGAAAGATTTGGATCAGATCACTACTTGGGTATTCCTTTTAGCTTACATTTTATGTGTTCAGTTCCCTCTTAATTCTGATATGCTATGTTCTAAGTACCTTCCCAGGCCTTACATTTTCTTTTCTAAGATCTTTTCCACAGGTAACATGCTTTGTTTTCAGTTCCCTTGTAATTTTGATGTTCTGGGTTCTGTGGTCTCTTCTTTTCAGCCCTCGGATTCTTTGTTCTATGTTTCTTCTGGCTTCAATATTTTATGCTCTAATTTCCCTCCTATCTCTGCCACTCATTTAAGTTTCCATCCCATCTCTGCAAATCTTTATTCTAAATCCCTTCTAAGTTCCTACATTCTCTGTTCTAAGGACCCTTCCTGCTCTGACATTCTATGTCCAAAGGAACCCTCTCAAGCTCTTACATTGTATGTCCTAAGATCCCTCCCAGCTCTGACATTCTGTGTTTTAAGGTCCCTACCAGGAAAGAAAATGTTATATCTGGAAGAGAACTTAGAACAGAATTTCAGAGCTGAGAGAGACCACAGAACATAGAATTTTAGAACTGAAAGGGATCTCAGAATATAGAATTTCGGAGCTGAGAGGGACTTGGAATATTAACCTAGAATATTATAATTGGAGTCCTTGGAGATGGTCTAAGACATCTCACTGATTTTTCAGAAGAAATTGAGTCCCAGAAAGGGAAAAGAAACTTTCCCTAAGAATGGAGACTTAAACTCTGGTCTTCTGACTATGAAGTTTGTTTTTTCCATTTCACTATAGGCCAAGAAAATATGGCATGAGACACTAAAGTTTCATTTACTTGTGGAAACAACCATCCACCTCTAAGAATTTAGAGATCTCCTTAACCAACCAAGGTGTCCCCCCTTAGACCTTAAGAGCTCAACTCTAAGGAGTCAGGTATTTCCATAGAGATTGTCCTAGGCTGTCAGAGAGCAGGCACAAAGTAGCTATCCTTGGTACTGAAATGCCACTGCCCATGCTCATTGGAAACTGATGAATTTACCTACAAGATTCTACCTTTTATAAGGAGAGCTTATCTCCCTCAGGTCTTTGCAAAGGAAAGGGATTATGGGTTTGGAAAACTACCTAATTTGGTCACACTTGGCTTATTTATTGTTTAGTTTCAATGAAATGCTTTCTCTCTCTCTCTTTTGGTCTTTGTTTTAAAAGATGGCTAGTTGTATGGGCAAAAGAGAAGTATATATTGGGAAATGAAGGTGATTTAAAAAACAGGATTAGTGAATCACTATACTTAAAAAAATCTCTTATCTTCCATCTTAGAATCAATACTTAGTATTGGTTCCAAGGAAGAAGCATGGAAAGATCTAGACAAAAGAGGTTAAGTGACTTGCCCATGGTCACACAGCAAGGAACTGTCTGAGGTCAGATTTGAACCCAGGACCTCCTGTCTCTAGGTCTGGCTCTCAATACCCAGAGCCACCCAATGCCCCCCCCCCCAACCACCACTATACTTTTAAAAAGAAAAAAAATGCTCCACCTCTCACTGAGAATCCTGTTACTACTTTGTGTCTGAAAGAGGAAATTAGGCATACTGGATAGAGTGATAGATCTGGAATTAGAGCAGGGTTCCAAAAATGCTTCTGACATTTACTAGTATAGACCATGGTCAAGTCACTTATACTCTATAATCTTTAGCTTCCTCATTTGTAAAACAACAGTAATAATGTCTGTAGTATTTTTCTCACAGAGTTATGCTTAGATTCAAATGAGATTATGTATTTAAAAAATTCTCTATATGTGATCTAGTCAGAGCAGAAGACAGAGGAACTATCCCCTCTTATTTCTGGAATGAACAAATTTAAATTATTATTATTACTTTTCTGTTATGAACTTTCTTCTCCTCTGCAAAACTAAAATTACTTCAGATTTTTAGGATAACCTCTTTTAAGTCCCCTGAGCCATATCTCCTGGGGCATATGAGAAATTGAAGCCAGAAGGGATCTTATTGTTTTATATGAGGATGTCAGTGTGGACTTAGGGAAGATTTTATTTTATAGTGGCAGTGGATAGAGAGCAGAGCTGTCTAGAGACAGGAAGACCTAAGTTCAAATCTGGCCTCAGACTCTTACTATGTGACCTTGAGCAAGTTACTTGACCCTGTTTGCCTCAATTTCCCCATCTGTCAAATAAACTGGAGAATGAAATGGCAAACCACTCCAGTATCTTTGGCAAGAAAATCCCAGGGGGCAGCTGGGTGGCTCAGTGGATTGAGAGTCAGGCTAGAGACGGGAGGTCCTAGGTTCAAATCTGGCCTCAGACACTTCTCAGCTGTGTGACCCTGGGCAAGTCACTTCACCCCCATTGCCTAGCCCTTACCACTCTTCTGCCTTGGAACCAATACACAGTATTGACTCCAAGACAGAAGGTAAGGGTTTAAAAAAAAAAGAAAAAGAAAATCCCAAATGTGATCATGAAGAATTAGATATGAATGAAACAACTGAATAACAAGAAACAGCTCTGGACTGAGAAGGATGACTGGGACCCAGCCCAGTACGGTGGAAGACAAGATCCAGTCAAGTACTGGATGGTAGAGTGAGGTAGGGGTGGGTCAAGGCAAGGCAGAGCAAAAAAAGGGTCCATGTAGAAGGTGAGAGAGTTTGAGAAAGAATTATAGGTGGAAAATAGGGAAACTGAATTGGCAGTGAAGCCAGCAGAAAAGAGACTTACAGAAGTCAATAGTGTGATGTAGCAGCCTAATAAAACAAAACTCTAATGTGTTCTTGGCCAGCATTCAAAGGGTTACAGCTTCCAGAAATAAGGACGTAATAGTCCCTCTGTCTTCTGTCCTGGTCAGAAAACATACTGAAGAATATTATGTTCAGTTCTAGGTATCACAGCTTAAGAAGATCCTGGAATTCACATTGTCTGAGGATCTGTTGAAAAAAGGGAGCACATTTAGCCTAGAGAAAGTGGGTGGTTTGGATTTGATAGCTGCTTTAAGTATTTGAAAGGGTTGCCTAGGAGAAGAGGGAGTAAACTTCTTCAGTTTGGTCCCAAGGGAAGAACTAGGAACAATGGGCAGAAGTTACAAAGAGTGCAATTTAGATGTGCTAGAAGGAGACACTTTGGAACAGGAGCTTCTAAGGTCTTCAAGTAAAGGATAGATGAACACTTGTCAGGTGCATAATGTTGGGGATGCATTCTGGGTAGAGGCTGGATAGTGGCTGAAATTTCCAATTCTCGAAGTCTGTGATTCTGAGGAAGAGTTTAAATGTGGAAAAGAGAGAGAGGCAGAGTAGTTCTAGGTAATATTTGATGTAGGAGTCAGATTCTATTTCTGGCTCTATATTAGCACAATGTATGGCCTTGATGAAGTAATTTCTCCTCCTTAGGCTTCAGTTTCAAATAAAATGAAGGAGATGGATTAGATTCTTTCTAAAAACCTCTTCTGTTGCTTATCGTCTACATTCCAAGGTCCTTGCTGATTCTGACATTCGGTGTTCTAACATTCCTTCCTGTTCTGACATTCTAAATTCTAAGATCACTTCGAGATCTGCCATTCCATGTTCTAAAGAGCTTTCTAGTTCAAACCTTCTATGATCCTATTGCTGTTTGGACTTGAAATCAAATCTGCCACCATGCAATTTCTCAGATCTCCTTCTCCCAGGGGCCTTTCAGCCCTGTCAGTCCTATCTCCCTTTCTGGTCCCTTCCTCTCCCTCTACTCTTCCCTGCCCTTATATTGCCTGTCTTCTCTTTGGCTTTTTCTCTCCTCCCTCCCCCCTCTGCTCATTTTTTTGTTTTATTTTGTTTAAGAGACATGAAAAATGGATGAAGTGCCCCAGCCCAGTGCATGGATTCTGATTCGATTAGTGCTGATGTTTCTTTCATGAGAGATGGGATCTCTCCTCAGGGCTCTCACCTGCAGAAGCTGAGTTCAGTCACGGAAGCTGTTGGATGAATTGCCTCTGCTGTTCACCTCCCTTCTCGCCTATCCACCACCCCCATCTCAGCTCAGCCAGACCTTGCTGTTCTGTGCTTTATTTCTGACCAGACTCACTGGTCTGCTCCCCCACTCCTTTCTTCTTTCTCCCAATAGCTTCATGTCCTCGGATTTCCTTAGGCTAGTTCCTGGAGATTTGGACCAAGAACCTCAGCTTTACCCTTTAAGATCATATACATTGATTGTTAGAATTGAAAGTGACCCCACAATGAAAAATGCTGGAGCTGGAAAGGAACATTAGAACATAGAACAGAGCTGGAAAGAACCATAAGAGATTTCTAGTCCAGTGTCCTTATTTTAGAGAACAAAGAACTAAGGCCAAGGGAGGAGCCAAGGGAGAAGAAATGACTTTGGCTTAATACCAGAGGTAGGATGGACCTCAGAGGCCATTCAGTCTAACCTCCAAGAATGGACCATCTTGCCTGAGTTTGGAGATCTCTAACAATGGGGCACCCACTACCTACAGGGGGTAGCTCACTACTTCTGGATAGCTTTGATGGTTAGAAAAATCATATTTCAGGTGATTGTTGATCCTTTATGTTTCTTTTCACAATCAATGGGAAAGCCAAAATTAGGGTTCTACATTCTTGACTCATAGCCCATAATTCTTTGTCCTCCTTTATCTCTATTAGTTATCCCTCTCACTTTCAAACTGCCCTAGCTCTTCTACTGGCAAAAGTTCAGGATCCAGGATCCTTTCTAGTGCCAAAGACCCTCCCTTCAGATGAATTCTTACCAATAAGCTCTGGTCATCAACCAGGAGAAAACATTTCAAACATTTCAAAAACATTATCATAACAATAATGGCATCAACAACAACAATAATACATTTTTTTATTCTAGTACTTTAGTATTTCCAAAGTATTTTCTACACATCCACCCTGGGCATGTGATAGTGTAAAAATGGCTGTGTCCACTTTCCAGGTGAATCAACAAAGCCTCAGCAAAGGGGTCTGATTTACCCTGGGTGAGTCCAGCCCAGCTTTCCTGATTCCCAGGCCAGCATATCCCTACCACCGTACCACCCAGGTACATACCTGGGAGGACTTTTCTCAGAGTGGAGGGAGATGATGGGATGTTAGTTACAATGTGAAGACAGGAGGAAGTACAGCTTCCTGGAGCTTGTGAGGAAATTGATTTGCATAGAGCAGGGAGTTTGAGTCAAGAAACAAATGGCAGATGGGATTGGGGAGGTAGGTCAAGCCTAAATTATGGAAGGCCTTGAAGTCAGGTTGGGATTTTGAAGTTAGTGAGATGGATAGAGACTTTCTTCGAGGCTTAGGGGGATGTGGGTTTAAATTCCGGTTTTGCCACTCACTACCAGGAGAATCTTGACCTCAAGTTTCTTCATCTAGGAGGGAAGAGAATTTGAATAGACAATGGCTCTGGCCCCTTTCAGCTCCACATTTATGTTGCCATGATCCCATCAACTTTCTCCTGTAGGCAGAGGGGAAACGTGAAAGAGGTTTGAGCAGGAAAAGACCATGACAAAATCCCCATCTTCAGAAGATGATTGGCAAAATATATAGGTCAGAGGGAAACAGAGGACAGGATAACCATGGAGGATGGTGAGCAGCCCATTTGGGCAGGAAAAAGGGAGAGAATTGAGTTATGGCTAGCAAGGAATCAGACTTTGGAGGGCCTTGAATGCCAGGATGATAGAATCCTAGGATTTACAACTGGGAGGGACATGAGAAATTATCTAGTTTAATTCCTTTATTTTTATAGATGAAGCAACCAAATCAGCCCTTTGAAGGCTAAACAAGATAAACTCATGTCCTCAAACTCCAGATCGAGACACGGTCTTGTTCCACTGACTACACTAAGCCATTTCCTCAAATTTGTGCTTCATCTTGTTCAGTGGGGAGCCACAGAAGGTCTTTGACCAGAGAAGCTACAGGGTTATCGCAATTTGGCAGGAAAATTGCCCAGGCAGCTCATAGATGTTATAGAGTGGAAAGACCATAGGACAGAGGTTCCATTAGGAGCCTGCCTAGTGCATCCATTAAATGCCTACTGTATACAAGAAAGGTCCAGGAGTCCACAGTTGACAGTAGTTCAAGTGATCCGTGAGAGGGGTCTGGAATACTGGGGGATTCTGGGAACAGAGACCTCCCCAAAATAGCAGAGGGAGAGGAGAGTTGAGCTCTGCCCAGTTTGGCTGCAGCAGCTGGAGATAAGGACTGGAATGGGGGCTGGGAGGGAACCTCAGGTCCGCCCTTGCTGTCAGATCATGTATGTCCCTTCCAGTGCTCGCTCCAGTGGACTAGCCACAGCCTCCCCTCCCCATGCCTCCCCAGCCCTGCTCTGACTCTGAAGCAGACCCAGGCTGAGGCTTCTCCCCACCCCCAGCCCTGCGTGCCAGAGAAAGCCCAGCAGCTGTTGGCATATGTTTCACTGGGCCTGTGGTGAGGCCACAGAGGGCAGGGGAGGGAGGGGGAGTGTGGGGAGATGATCCTGGGGCCCGGGGGACCTCCTGACACGCTATCCCTTTCTCACGGAGGGTGTTCTCTGGGCTCCTGTTGTCAGGCTGAAGAGACAACAGCCTGAGGCTCCTCCCAGCCCCTGACACCTCAGCTAGTAGGAGAGCATCACCCAGCCCTCCGCCGGTCTCAGGGAACTGGGCCAGGGATGCCCAGCCCGCCTCCTCTCACTATTGTTACCAGACTGTCTCTCTATCTCAGTGGCCTCATGTCTGCTTCTCATTTCTTCCCACATGGTGTAACCTGGAGTCAGAGAACCTGAGTCTGAATACTGCCCCGGACACTTACTACCTGTGCTATTGTGGGCAAGGCGATTAGCCTTCCTGGCTTCAGTTTTCTCATCTGTATGATGAGGGGCTTGGGCTGAGGGGTGCCCTAGGTTCCCCCTGACTCTCGATGTGTCAATTCATGTCACCTCCTGGAAAGGGAGAGTGAGATCTGGAATTGGAGCCTAGGATGGAGACCTGAGAAGACCCTAGAATATCAGGAGAATATCAGAACCGAGAGGGCCGTTAGAACCCAGAATGTCAGAGCTGGGAGAGAGCTTAGAACAGAGAATGTCAGAGCTGGGAGAGATCTTGGAACAGGGAATGTCAGAGCTGGGAGAGATCTTGGAACAGAGAATGTCAGAGCTGGGAGAGACCTTAGAACAGGGAATGTCAGAGCTGGGAGAGAGCTTGGAACAGAGAATGTCAGAGCTGGGAGAGACCTTAGAACAGGGAATGTCAGAGCTGGGAGAGATCTTGGAACAGAGAATGTCAGAGCTGGGAGAGACCTTAGAACAGGGAATGTCAGAGCTGGGAGAGAGCTTAGAACAGAGAATGTCAGAGCTGGGAGGGACCTTAGAACAGAGAATGTCAGAGCTGGGAGAGAGCTTAGAACAGAGAATGTCAGAGCTGGGAGAGAGCTTAGAACAGAGAATGTCAGAACTGGGAGGGACCTTAGAATAGAGAATGTCAGAGCTGGGAGAGACCTTAGAACACAGAATGTCAGAGCTGGGAGAGACCTTAGAACACAGAATGTCAGAGCTGGGAGGGACCTTAGAACAGAGAATGTCAGAGCTGGGAGAGAGCTTAGAACAGAGAATGTCAGAGCTGGGAGAGAGCTTAGAACAGAGAATGTCAGAGCTGGGAGAGAGCTTAGAACAGAGAATGTCAGAGCTGGGAGAGAGCTTAGAACAGAGAATGTCAGAGCTGGGAGAGATCTTAGAACAGAGAATGTCAGAGCTGGGAGAGAGCTTAGAACAGAGAATGTCAGAGCTGGGAGGGACCTTAGGAGAATGTCAGAGCTAGGAGAGACTTTAGAGCACAGAATGTCAGAGCTGGAAGAGATCTTAGAACAGAGAATGTCAGAGCTGGGAGAGAGCTTAGAACAGAGAGTGTCAGAGCTGGGAGAGACCTTAGAACACAGAATGTCAAAGCTGGGAGAGATCTTAGAACAGAGAATGTCAGAGCTGGGAGAGACCTTAGAACACAGAATGTCAGACCCAGGAGGGGCCTTAGAACACAAAATGTCACAGCTAGGAGGTCCTTTAAAACAGAGAATGACAGAGCTGGGAGGGAATTTTTACAAATTATTCAGTGCAACCCCTTATTAGATAGAAGAGGAAACTGAGACCCAGGGAAGGAATGTGATTTTCATCTAAAGTCCCAGAGATAGTAAACAGCAGAGAAAAGATTCAAACTCAAGTTATCTCTTTTCAAATCCAGAAACTGAGAAAGCTTGGAAAACAGACTATCCCTTAGTGTTCTCCTCTCCCTCCTGGCTACTGTGTAATAAGAGCCCAGAAGGAGAATTCTCCTGCCAAGAGAAATGGGAATCAGACTCTGCTACTGAAAGAATAAGTTCTGTGCTCTTTGTCCTTGAGCATCTAAGCTCATCCCTTTCAGTGAATAGATTATTCTAAATATGGGGGTGCCTCTAAGGGGAGATGATTCAACCCCTTTATTTTACAGATGAGGAAAATCAGGTACAGAGAGATTAAGGGTCCATAGTAACCCAGGGACTAAGTGTCAGAGCTGGGAACCTCACCCACTTCTGACTCTCAATCCAGCAGTTGTGGTCACTTCATTCTTTCATTTATCCACTAAAGGCTTGTTTTAACCCACATAGGTAATGTGGTGTAACAGGAAAAGACACTGGCTTTGGAGTCAGAAGATCTGGCATTGACTTTTGGCCACACCACACACTAGCTGTGAGACTTTGGACAAGGCTGCTTTTGTTGTTCAGTCGTGTCTATCTCTTTGTGACCACATTTGGGGTTTTCTTGGCAGAGTCACTGGAATGATTATCCATTTCTTTCTTCGGCTCACTTTACAGATGAGGAAACTAAGGCAAACAAGTTACATGACTTGCCTAGGGTCACCCAGCTCATTAGTAAGTGTCTGAGGCTGAATTTGAACTCGGGAAAGCTCAGGTGTCATGCATGCATTATGGAACCAACTAGCTGCCAATAACTATTCTAGATTCTCTCTATTTATATTCTACCTTCTAAGTTACCTTCCAGTTCTGACGATTTATATTCTAAGATCCTTTCTAGCTCTGATATTCTTATGTTCTCAGACTTCTTCTGGCACAAAATTCTACATTCAAAATTCCCTTCAAGCTCTGACATTGTTTGTTCTGGTTTCCATAAGTTCTGACATTCTGTGTTCTAAGATTTCTCCCAGTTCTTGACGTCTAGGTTCAAAAGTCTCTTCCAAATTTAACATTCTATGATTCTATATTTTCAAATCATCAGATTATCTGATTCTAGGAGACAGGGTTTTCCATAAAGGGTCTCCCAGTTTGAGGAGCTACCACTAGCTGGAGGAGACTTCACTGCAGTGTGAGTTCCTGGGGAGAGTCTAACACAACCTCATAGCCTGATCATAAAGGGCCAATGAGTGAAACCTGGAGGATGCCCTGCCCTGGTGGTAGAGGGCAGGGCTTGGGGGGAGGGAGACAAGTTGCTGGCTCCTACTGTGGGCTAATAATAATAATACTTCTCACCAGTGCCATCTGCTGTCTGCTAATTTCCACTGTCTCTGCCCAAGTCATCTCAACCTGTGCCAGCCTAGAGGTCTGGATAAGAGGAACTGAAGCATCAGGCAGGATGGGCTGAAGACATCATGGCCCTGAGCCTCTCTATTTAGTCAACACTAGACTCTCTAAGCTTTTTCCAATCCAACTTCTCATCTGGTCTCTACCAAAATTCTACAAGAAAGGAAGGGCAGGGAATATTGTTCCCCTTTTATGGGCTTGAATAATGAGGCTCAGATAGGTTAAGAGGAGTGCTTCTGGTCAGTGGTGAAGGCAGGAATAGAATTCAGGTCTCCTGTCTCACTCCCGGGTTGGGAATTTGTCCAAGGAGTTGCAGATGATGAGGACCAATCCCGTACTTACTGTGTGTCCTAGTATCATTAAAGGCAGCATAATAGGGTGGACAGAGAACTGGCCTTGGACCTAGGAGGACCTGGGCTCAAGTCTTGCCTCTAACACATCCTAGCTATATGATCTTGAGAGAGTCACTTAACTTGTTCTTGGATGCTCTAGGCTAGTGATGGTGAACCTTTTAGAGACTGAGTGTCCAAATTCCAATCTTCATGTCACATGTGAGCACCCTGCATTTCCCCAGACAGAGGAGAGAGGAAGCACTCCCATTGGGCTACTGGGCAGAGGGATGGATGATGAGAGAAATGTCCTTAGGCACACATAGAGAGGAGGAAGGGAGCAGCCCCCTCTGGCACACATAACATAGGTTTGCCAGCAAGGCTTTAGGCAACTCTCTAAGATTAAAAGAGGTAGAGAGGGTGTTGATTTGTGCTGGTGGAGGGAGTCTCCTCACTAGAGAATCCCCTATTATCATTGAAATCACAGGGCCAGTCCTTATCCCTATTATAGCATCATAGAATTTGAAAACAGTGGTGACATTCAGGAGGGCAGCTGGGCCTTCTGGCATGATCTGACTGCCTAGATCTCAAGAGGAGAGGTGGACAAAGGCACCCCCCAGCCCCACCTCCACCCCAGAGGGAGCAGCACCAATCAGCCTGGCCCATGTCTGTGTATGGAGAGAGCAGAAGACAGCTGGTTTTCTCCGAGGGGCTGGGAGCCGAGACCAGTCAGTCCGTGTGCTCTGAAGCTGAAAGGACACCTTGGTGAGGATTTTCTATTGTCAGGAAAATGTAGATCTTCTCCTCCCCTCCTCTCCCTACCCCAAGGGAGCTCCTGAAGGATTTCTGACACCAAAGGGCCTGAAACCAAAACTACCAGAACCAGGGCCCAGTCCAGGTATACCTGGGTCTCATCTACTTAGAACTGAATCAGACTGGTTAAGACCTTACTTAGTATAAAGAGGGTCAGATCTGGGAAGGACCTCATGACATACAATATCAGAGCTGGGAGAACACTGGAGGGGTGGGAGGACCCTCAGAACCTAGAATGTCAGAGCTGGTAGGAATCTCAGAACCTAGAATGGCAGAGCTGGGAGAGATCTTAGAACACAGAATGTCAGCGCTGTAAAAATGGAGATTTGAACCCTGGACTTCAATCCCCAGAAGTCCTTGGTACTGCCCAGAATTCCCTATAATCTCATCTGAGTCCTCACCTGAGTGCAGGAACACAATTTAGTATTTAAAGGGCTCTCTGCCTCCCAAGACGCTCTTCTTCTGCTTCTAAGCACATGCAGCTCTCTACCTGGTATGCACGATGTAAGTGCCTGTGAATGGGCTATTTAGCCCTAGGCACGTGCTTTTCTTATTTTGTATTTCTTATTTCCTTGATTTCTAACAATCTTAATAAACCTCATAAAATATAATATTTTTATCAGTAGAGAGAGGCTAAATTTAACTGTTACAGAGCTGAGAGAACTTAGTACCTAAAATTGTCAGAGCTGGGAGAGACCTTAGAACAGAGAATGTCAGAGCTGGGAGAGACTTTAGAACACAGAATGTCAGAGCTGGGAGAGACCTTAGAACAGAGACTGTCAGAGCTGAGAGAGACCTTAGAACACAGAATGTCAGAGCTGGGAGAGATCTTAGAACAGAGAATGTCAGAGCTGGGAGAGAGCTTAGAACAGAGAATGTCAGAGCTGGGAGAGACCTTAGAACAGAGAATGTCAGAGCTGGGAGAGACCTTAGAACAGAGAATGTCAGAGCTGGGAGAGTCCTTAGAACAGAGGATGTCAGAGCTGGGAGAGACCTTAGAACACAATGTCAGAGCTGGGAGAGACCTTAGAACAGGGAATGTCAGAGCTGAGAGAGACCTTAGAACAGGCAATGTCAGAGCTGGGAGAGACCTTAGAACAGAGACTGTCAGAGCTGAGAGAGACCTTAGAACAGAGACTGTCAGAGCTGGGAGAGACTTTAGAACACAGAATGTCAGAGCTGGGAGAGACCTTAGAACAGAGACTGTCAGAGCTGAGAGAGACCTTAGAACACAGAATGTCAGAGCTGGGAGAGATCTTAGAACAGAGAATGTCAGAGCTGGGAGAGACCTTAGAACACAGAATGTCAGAGCTGGGAGAGTCCTTAGAACAGAGGATGTCAGAGCTGGGAGAGACCTTAGAACAGAGAATGTCAGAGCTGGGAGAGTCCTTAGAACAGAGGATGTCAGAGCTGGGAGAGTCCTTAGAACAGAGAATGTCAGAGCTGGGAGAGACCTTAGAACAGAGAATGTCAGAGCTGGGAGAGACCTTAGAACAGGGAATGTCAGAGCTGGGAGAGACCTTAGAACAGAGAATGTCAGAGCTGGGAGAGACCTTAGAACAGAGAATGTCAGAGCTGGGAGAGACCTTAGAACAGAGAATGTCAGAGCTGGGAGAGACCTTAGAACAGGGAATGTCAGAGCTGGGAGAGAGCTTAGAACAGAGAATGTCAGAGCTGGGGGAGACCTTAAAACAGAGAATGTCAGAGCTGGGAGGGATCTCAGAACCTAGAATGGCAGAGCTTGGAGGGCTCTTATGACAGAGAATACCTAAGCAAGAAGGGACATTAGAAAAGATAGAATGTTACAGTTAGGAGGGATCTTAAAACACAGAATTTTAGAGCTGGAACTTAAAAGCATAGAATATTGGAATGAAAGAGATCTTAGACTTCATCCAATCTTGCTCCCACTTCACAGGTAACAAAAGTGAGGTTCAGGAGAAGTGGTCTGATCAGTGTCAAACATCAAATAGGCAATAAATCAGGATCAAAACCCCAGACTCCTGATTTTAGTCCTCTTTTATTTTTTAAACCCCTACCTTCTGTCTTGGAATCAATACTGAGCATTGGTTTCAAGGCAGAAGAGCAGCAAGGGGTAGGCAATGGAGATTAAACAATTTGCCTAGAAAGTATCTGAGATCAGATTTGAATCCAGGACTTCCCATCTCTAAAACTGGCTCTCAATCTACTAATCCACCCAGCTGCCCCCTTACTCTTTTCAAGATGCCACAAGGCTCCTTCCCCATCAAGCCATCAATTGGATTTAATTCAACACACATTTAGAGCTTCCTCTGTGCCAAGGCATTGTGTTGGCTTTAGGGCTACCAGTACACAAAGAGAAGTCGTCCCTGCCCTCAAGGAGCTTATATTCACCTCCACACTTTCTTGCCTAGTCTTGGGCACAGTAGAATCAGGAAATACCCCAGGGATGGCCTGGTGTAACCCGTGCTGCGTGGTCAAACAGAAGCAGCAGGGAAATCGTGGAGTCTCGGACCCCGGCCAATCTCCTTCCCTCACCTGCCTTCCAAAGCCTCCCATCAATATCAGACTGCCAATAAGTAAGCTGAAGCCACTAAGATGGGCATTTTGAGACCCCCCAGGCCTCAGCAGACCCTTTCCTTAAAGCCTCTCTCGTCCACTTTCCAGCCCCACTGATGGGGGAAACAAGAGCCCAGCAGCATCACCAGCTGGGAACACCTGGCGGCAGCTTTTCCTGAAGCTCCCCTTCTAGACTGACAGCAGTTCTCTGAGTCCCAGGGAGGCCACATGGGCCTCTGGCAGGGTCACCTCCATGGGGCAGATGCTTGGGGGCTCTGCCAGAGAGTGACAGAGAAGCCAGCCTGGGGCGTTCTCCAGTGAGAGGGAGGCCAGACCCCGGCCAATCTCCTTCCCTCACCTGCCTACCAAGGCATCCCATCAATGTCAGAAGTAGTTTCTCTAAGAAAACAGGATAACATCGACTCCGGGGGGAAATGGGGGCGGGGGCCGGGGAAGGCTGTAGAGTGAAGGGGCTCGTCTGCCATTGCTCTGGAGATGCATGGATGGGGACGACCTGAAGACCCAGCCCTGGGAGGCTGTTTCCTCAGCCCTGATTCCTTCTGCCTACCCCATCTCTCTGAAGAAGCTCAGGACCAAGTCTGTCATACACTTTCTGTGTGACTCCAATGGGGAGGCTCCTTCCCTTCTAGATCCACATCTACAAAACAGGATGGATGCCTAGGATGCTCTCGGGTCCCTTCCAATCCGATGAAGGCTGGATGATGCTGGATCCTCCTCCTGATGTCTTCTCCGGGCCAGAACCTCCTGAACCACCTAATTCAACCCGTCCCCCTAAAAAGAAACCATGGCACAACATACCCAGCAAGTGCTCATTCAGGCTCTGCTTAAAGACCTCCAGTGGAGGCTAAAATACACTTCCCGTTTGGAGGCCAGCCATCGCACATCCAGGAAGCTCTACTTGTTAGGCATCCTGCTTTTCCTGACATCAAACCTAAATGTTCTCCTTTACCACAAACCCCAGTGAGTTACTGCCAGGTCTGCCCTCTGCGGCCAAGCAGAATGAATCCGATCGCTCTTTCATGTGACGGCTTTTTAAACATTTATTTTTATCTCAGACTTATCAAACACCAAATAAAATGAGCATCTCCACCTACAAAGTAGAATAGAAAAAGAGATCGTTGTTCATATGGACCTACGACACCCATGACAGTAATGGCTAGCATTTATAGAGAGCTTTACGGTTTGCAAAGCCCTTTCAAAATATTATCTTATTTGATCTCCACAAAAAGCTATCATTGTCCCTGTTTTATGGATGGGGAAAAATGAGGTCAAGAAAGATGAAATGACTTGCCCAGGGTCACACGGCTTAGAAGTGTCTGAGACAGGATTCAAACTTGGGTCTTCCTGACTCCTAAGTCAGCACTCTAGCCATTCTGCCAGCCAACTGCCCTGCTCATCTCTATTATATATATAATTTGCTTTTCCTTTTAAGCAAAGAATAACCTTAACATGTTATTTTCAAAGCTGTTGTGCATGTTTGTGCTCCACTCGGCTAGACTGCTTTCCAGTTTTCCTAGCAGATTTTATCAGGCTTTACTCTGGTAGCTGGGATCTTCATGTTGATTGAGCACTCTGCTTCTGTGCTCATTTATTTGTTCTATAGGTTCGGTATTTCATCTGTTCCACTGATCAGTTTCTCTTGTTTTTTTCTTTGTTGTTCAGTAATTTCATTCACGTCCAACTCTCCATGGCTCCAGCTTGGATTTTCTTTGCAAAGATACTAGAGTAGAGTGGTTTGCTTTTCCTTCTGCAGCTCATTTTACAGATGAGGAAACTGAGGCAAACAGAGTTAAGTGACTTGCCTAGGGTCACATGGCTAGTAAGTTTCTGAAGCCAGATTTGAACTCAGCCCTTCCTGCCTCCAGACCTGGAACTCTAACCACTGAACCACCTAGATGCCCTCTATTTTCAACCAATATCAAATCTGCTCATTTCTGCTCTGTAGTATAGTTGGCCCATTAACTGTAGAATTTTACCTCACAGAGTAAAAGAGGGGAAAATGAGAAAATCAAAATGAGGTAAAAATAAGGTGCCCATCACTTCCCCAATATATACCAGTCCCTGAAAAGTACACAGAAGAGTGGTGTTAAGGGAAGAGTCAAATATAGATTTGGAGTTAACCAAGATTTGAGTCCTAGCTTTGTTACTAACTCTAAATCAAATCCTCTCTTTTATCTCCATTTGCTCTTCCAAAAAGTGGAAGTGCCATAGTGGATGGTCCCTAAAGACTCTTCCAGTACAAATATTTGATTTTCTAAGGTCCTTTCCAGCTTTATTGGAATTCTCGGTTCTAGGATCAAAGGTCCCGAGTTTGAATCCTACCACCAAAATTTGCCTCCTGAGCAATCTCAGCTAAGTCCCTTCATTTTCCTAAACCTCAGTTTTCTCATCTAGAAAATGAGGGCTTTAGACTCCATGGTCTCTCCATCCAAATTTAAACATATGATCCTCTGTTCCCTTCCAGCTCAAACATTCTGTGTACTAAGGTCCCTCCCGGCTCCGACATTTTCCCTACATTCTTAAGTTCCTTCCAGTTCTGACATGCTAAGATTTAGAACTCCAGCCGCCTACTTAAAACAAACTGAATTCTGGGCTCTGAGGAAGAGAGCTCCCCATTGGCCTGATTCGCCATTCTCTGGGGACAGTACCGAGGTGAGCCCCCTTGTTAGTAGAAGGAGGGAAGACATAGCCAGGAAAGAAAGCCCCAAAGCCCTCTGCTCAAACATTCCTTCTTCTCCCTACAGCAAGAGAAACGTTCAAAGAAATTTCAGTGTTTCACCTTTGGCCCCTGTTTTAAAAAAATCTTTATTCCTTTCCCTTTGAAGAGGCATAACACATTGGACTTCTAAGAAACATTAAAAAAATGAAAATAATCAGACCGAGGCTGGGAGCCCCTGAAGACAGAGAGATGCAGCCTCCAAGCTTCCTCTGTGCCCCACTGAGATTGGGTAGACACCTTGTAGAGTAATTTCCTCACTCCCCCTACCCCCTGCAAGTGTCCCCAGGAGCACCAGGATAGGCTCTTGCATTCCCAGATGCTGCATAAACAAGAAATTATTTCAGACAGACTCAAAAATCAGACATGACATCAAAGGCTCCATAACTCTAACCCCGAGAATCTAGGCGGCGGCGGCGTCTTCCATTGATTGATCCCTGGTTAAACATGCACCGCAAAGGCCCCTCACCTTGGGAATCACAAAGTCATAGAACTTCAAGGCTGGAAGAGGCCTTAGAACAGAGGATTTTAGAATTGAGAGGAACCTTAAAACAGAGAATATGACAGAGCTGGAAAGAACCTTAGAACATATGATGTCAGAACTAAAATGGCCCTAGAATGTAGAATTTTAGAGCTGGAAGGGACCTTGAAAAAGTGGAATGCTACAGCAGGAAGCAACCTTAGAGATCTTTAGATATTAGAAGCACAGATTTATAGTTGGAAGACCTCAAGGGTCATCTAGTTTGTCATCCAGTCTCATTTTACAGATGAGGAAACTGAGGCCTGGAGAAGTTAAGTGACTTGTTTTAGGTCCTGCCTCAGATCCAAGACTCAATTGTGTGTCCTCTGACTTTGGTCCAGCACTCCTTCCACCATATCATTTGGTCTTCCTGCATCTTGTCCCACTCTTTATTTTATAGGGGAGGAAACTGAGGCATAAATAGATAGGCAGAACATTTGTTAACTGTATGCTATGTACCAGACACTGCGCTGTGCTCTGAAGATGTAAGACAATGCCTATCCTTTAATGAATTTACATTTTAATGCAGGATGACAACAAACAGGGGAGTGAGGGAGAGCATCTGCAAGGTGGCAGGCAGGTAAAGAGAAAGAAGAGTGCATAGAGAGCCTAAGAGGAATTGAGATGAAGCTTGGCTAGATACTTCCTAAAATCATAATCCCAAAGAGGGGCTCTAGGGCAGAGGTGAGGTGAATTTTCCCTTGTCACATGAGGGCTCTCACTAACAGGGAGGAAGTGGTTGCTGGGTTGAAAATGATGGGAAGTTTATTGAGAATTTATCACTCTCTGATAATCATAGTTAGCCTTTTTATAGCAGTTTAGTATTTGCAAAGTGATTTGCAAATATTATTAGGTATTGCTCTTCCATCACAAGTACAAGAGCTGGCAAAATGTTTTCACTCAATAGTCCGTGCTCTTTCCATAATATCAACCATTTTGCTAAGAAGTATTATTTTACTTTCCTGTTTCCTTTTCTTTAACCATGAATTTTAAACTGAAAGGATTGGAGAAAGTAGTAAAATGACCTACATATATGTTCATCAAGCCAGATACCAGGGAGAGTGGCTATAATGAAGGGAGAAGAATAACAATTGAGAAGCTCAGATACCAAGAGGATGTGAGCCAGTGGCTACCCATGGTCTCAGATGTCCAAATGTCCAGACATAACAAACAACAAAAGCTTTAGCAACAAAGAGGACTTAGAAGTCCTCGTATGAGATGAAAAAATTGACCTCAATTCAGGGGCATGAAACAAGACCAAAATGTGACTGATTGAATATGTTCAGAAGAAATGGAATGGGTAAAAATGGAAAGTGAGCTAGTATTCCATATTGAGAAGTCTTACTTATATGAGAAGATTCAGGGAACAGAGATTAGTGGAGGTTAGAAATAAGTGACTTTGTACCATAGTGTACTACAGACCACCTGGACAGAGAGAAGAAATAGATAAGAAGTTCAAAAAAGATATTACAAGCCTGGTAAAGATAGGTAATATAGTACTGAGACAAAATCTCAGTCATTCAGATAACTACTTTTTCTATTAAATTCAAGCATTTATTAAATACCTACTACATTCAAAAATAGCCCTTGCCCCAAAGAAGCATACAGTATAAAAAAGGAATAAGTATTAGGCAAGGTAGAATGTAACAAGAGCTAAGAGAAGTTCCAACAATGCAATATAAGAAACTCAAGAAAGAACAGATCTCTCTAAGCTGGGTGTGGCATAGAGGACATGAAATCTAAACTGATCGTTGTAAATCTTGAAATCTCTCAGACTTGTGAATGTTAAAAATTTCCCCATCAGGGAATTCTTAATTGGAACAAATTCCCTACCGAGAAACATTTCCCATTTTGATGTGAGAACTCGCCAGGATCAGAAATGGGAGGACCTCTACTCCACCCGTACTTAAGACTGCTTTAGGGGAGAAAACTCATTGCTAAACAAAGAAAGTACTTGGATCCATGCTTATGGTGGGGCAAGGAGTTCTTTGAGCCAGGCCTGTTTTTAGAATTGATACAATGGGATGCTAGGTACCTAAAAGGGTCAGGCAAGTTTTCTCTTGATGAGATTAGTTGACTCAGCTGTGTTTTCTCTCTTTCAGACTTACTGAGGATCTTGGTAGACACAGCAGCATTTTTTCTGATTCAGACTTACTGAGGAGATTGGTCGACTTAGCAGGAATTTAGATGGGCAGTCCTTTGGAAAGCATCTACAGTGATTGGTAGATATAGGGACTTAGGGGAGGTGACATGAGAGAAAAATCCCTATATAAGAAAAAGCAGAATCTCTTGAGGAGATATATATATCCTTTTGGAGAATTCCTTTTGGAGGATCTCTGATGAGGATCGCTTGGGAAGAATCTCTTGAGAGAGGCTCTGGAGAAGGGAAGTTTTTGGAGGACAATCTCTAAGGAGGTCTCTCTTAGGAGCTCTCTCTCTCTGGTGAAGTCAGCTGACTCTCTCTCTCTCTTTCTTTGATTACTCATTGTATTGTTAATTAAAATCTCTATAAAACCCAATTGACTTGGGTATTTGAATAATTGGGAATATTTCCCTGGCGACCACCTTATATTTGATTTTAAAACCCAAGACACTGTAGTGAAACATATTTCTGCGGTCAAATTTGCTCACCCTCTCTTATATCTATCACAATTTATATCTTCCACTATTTTAATTTAATTTTATTTATTTTATTTGTTTATTTATTTATTATTTATTATTTAATTTAATTTAATTTTAAGACCTCAACCATTTTAAATCTCACACCGTTTAAGGAAGAGAAGGATTTCAGCAAATATATGTGGGCATGGGAGCCCACAGGAATGTAAAGACAGGATAAAAAACAAAACTTCTGGAGACAGAATATTTATTTGCAGTCAGGAAGTTGAGTTCAATTGTTTTTCAGTCATGTCCAACTCTTTATGACTCCATTTGGGATTTTCTTGTAAAGATACTGAAGTGGTTCACCATTTCCTTGTCCAACTCATTTTATAAATGAAGAAACTGAAGCAAACAGGGTTAAGTGACTTACTCAAGGTCACACAGATTCAGATAACTATTGAGCAGAACTCTTTCTGGGCCAAAAGCTATAACTTCTTGATGTGCCTTACTGACAATTTCGTCTTTCAAAATACAAAGAAAACAACCAGAGAAAATTCCATATCAGGTCTGACTCTCACTAACAGGAGGAAGTAACTACTGGGGTGAAAATGAAAGGAAATGTAGTGGGAATTTTTAGCCTTTCTATAGACATTTTAGGGTTGCAAACGGGTTTACAAATTTTATTTCATTTGCTCTTTACTATATGAAGATTGGATTTGGCTCTTCCTTGATGGTGAAGATTAAGTTGTAATCCCCTGTCTATTCTTAGATTTTAATCCCCAAAGTATAAACACAGTACTTAAAGTTGAATATGGAGATCTACCCAGTTTGGATTTTAACCACAAAAATGTGTGAACACCCATTTCATACATTGAGTGGGAGGTCTGTGACCCACTTGTGAAAGAGTGGGCAGCCCTGGAGTAAAGCATCAGCTGTGATTGGTAGATGTAAAAATTTAGGGAAAGTAACCCAAGAGAAAAAGGTCTTTAAAAGTGGAAACAGAGACCCAGATACTGATACTTCAAGAGAGTCACTTGGAGTGAAGAGGGACACTTGGAGTTTGAAAGAGACATACTTGGAGTGGAGCCTGCTGGAGTTGAGGCTGATAAAAGAAATCTGCTGATTAAACTGACAACATGGTGAGTGTAAAGGCTGACTTCTTTCCTTGCCCTTTCTGGAGGCGTGAGCGTCTGGGAAAGGCCTATGGTCTTGAGACTCCTTTCCCTTGGCTGGAGTCTTAGAATTGCTACCTGGCTTAAAGGAAGCCAGAGCGTTCTCGTTCTCTCTCTCTCTCTCTCTCTCTCTCTCTCTCTCTCTCTCTCTCTCTCTCTCTCTCTCTCTCTCTCCTCTCTCCCCTTTTCTCTCTTCCTTAATATCTTCCTTCTATTGTAAAATAAGCTACCATAAATTCCATTTTACTTTAGTAATTCATTTTTGGGATTTAGAAATTAAATCCCTGGTGACCAATTAAATCTATTCAGTCCAGCCATAAAATCTAACAATCATGACTCTAGGAGATGTATGCAATTATTCTCCTCATTTTCCAGGTGGGGGAACTGAAGTTTAAGTGACTTGCCCAGAGTCACAAAGATAGTGTGTATTTGAGGCCAGATTTGAGCTCATCTCTTTCAGAATCTAGGTCTAGCACTTTATCTAGTTGCCATTTAGTTTCCTTATTAGAATATGCAATAAAGTACAGGAACACACTGGAAAGTAGATTTCAAAGGATGTAGAGGAAGGATAGGTAGAATCCCATGGATTAAAATTTTACAAAAGAAGCTAATCCAGAGGGATAGGAAATCTCAAGACTGAAATTCTGGTCACAAAAAGAAAAAAATTCCATTGAGGACAGAAAAAGGGAGATGCCTGAAGAAATTGATGTAGATGCATAGGAATTCATTAACCAACCTTTTTTTTTTTTAAGATACAAAAGATGAGAGAAAAAACAGATAACAGAATAAGAATGAATGAACAAATAAGCATTTATGTGAGGCCATATGTGTGACAGACACTGGAGATACAAGGGCAAAAATGAGACAAGCACTGCTTTCAAGGAGTTTGCAGTCTAGCCAAACTATAACACATATAAGGGAATGGTAGCCAGGGAAGGGAGCTTTGGATAGGGAGAGCCATAAAGCAATTGAATTGTTACATCCTTTTCAGAAGCAACAATGATAATGTTGATTTGCTTACCATTACCAGAGTAAAAAATAAAAACAGAAGTGGAGGGGTGGGGAGGGTGTGCCAGGTGCTTAAACTGGAAAAGGCAGTGAAGATGGGTGGGGGGTGGCAGAGGAGGTGGGGAGCAAGATGTCCAGAGTAGATGGATATAAAACATGGTCTGGGACCAGCTAGATATTATGGATTTGATGAGTTCTTGTTATTTATTCTTTACCTTATTTTAAAAAAATATGTCTTTTATTTTATTTTTATTATTATATGTGTATATAATATAATGTACATTATGTTATATTTGCCTTACTACTTATTCTTTTACCAATCAGGAAACTCAGCTTTGGGTGGAATTTCACCACTCAAGAAGAAGGCTGCCATTCCAGGTAAGGATAGGGGTGACAAGGAAGATGGCAAAATGGGTGACACAAAGATAGAGGGGACACACCTAATGCACTGGGTGATAGCCAGAATCCAAAATCCTGACAGGACAGAATTGGGCTGAATATAATCAGATGAACTTTAAGAGGGATAAATGCAAAATCTTACATTCAGGTTTTTAAAAATCATTTCCATAGGATGAAGAAACTCTGGTTAATGAGTTTGTTGGGGAAAGATCTGGGGGTTTAAGTGGACTACAAGTTCAATAGGAGCCAGCAGTGTAATGACAAAACAAGGTGATGCAATCTTGGTCCAAATGGATAGATATCATTTCTAGGAATGAGGAAGGCACGCCTGTGTGCTCTTCCCTGGTCAACCTATTTATTCAGTATTGTGATCAGTTACATATACATATATAGGAGTGTGATCAGTTACACCTCCATACATAGAACTGTGATGAGTTACGCCTACATATATAGGACCCTGATTAGTTATACCTCTGTATATAGGATTGTTATCAGTTACAACTATGTACATAATATTGTGGTCAGTTTCGCTTCTGTATATATAGGACTGTGATCAGTTTAAAAACCTTACCTTCTACTTTAGAACCAATACTGTTGGTTCCAAGGCAGAGGAGCATTAAGGGATAGGTAATGGGGGTTAAGTGACTTGCTCAGGGTCACACAGCTAGGAAGTGTCTGAGGCCAGATTTGAACCTAGGACCTCCCATCTCTAGGCCTGGTTCTCAATCCACTGAGATATCCAGCTGCCCCCTGTACTAGTATTATGATCAGGTATACCTCCATTTAAAAGGCGTATAATCAATTACACCTCCACATATAGGACTGTGATCAGTTACACCTCTGTATATAGGATTGTTGTCAGCTACAACTACATATATAGGATTGTGACCAATTTCACTTCTATATATAGGGCTGTGACCAGCTATACCTCCATATATAGGAGTGATTAGTTATATATCCATTTATAGTTTTTTTTTTAACTTACCTTCCATCTTAAAACCAATAAGTGTGAACACATATATGGAGGTGTATATATATATATATATACACCTCCATATATATGAATGTGAATAGTTACTCCTCCATATATAGAATTATGCCCAGTTACACCTCCATATATAAGACTATTATCATTTATACCTCTCTATATAGGATTGTTATTAGCGACAACTACATATTATGTAGTTGTAGAATTATGATCAGTTATACCTCCATATATAGGACTGTGATCAGTTACACCTCCATATACAGGATCAAGTCAGAACTGCCCCTTGATGACCACCCCCTTTCCCTTTGATACCCTGGAGAGAGGGTATCTCACTGTGTCCATGTGGGCCACCCTGGAACTCCCTCTGCCTGGGACTATGTTTATAAATTGTATTTTATGTTGTTTTAAAAGAAAAGAAAAAGCCTCCATATATAGAACTGTGATCAGTTATGCTTCCATAATGTAAAAATTAAAATTAAATCTCAAAATAAAATATTATATTTTAGAAGGTTTATTAATGATCATTAGAAATCAAGGAATAGAGAGGATACAAAATAAAGACCATGTGCCCATGGCTGATTAGCCCATTTCAAAATCCCTACTCACCACCATCACCTTGCTGACAGGAAGCCAAAGAGAGGGTGGGACCCTCCACGTCCTTATCTAATATCCCCTATCTACAGGAAGTACATAAGGACAGGAAGTCAGTGGGCTCCCGGGAAATGTAGTTTTTAGGATAACAGATTTTCAATTATACAATATATAGGACTGTTATCAGTTACACCTACACATATAAGATTCTGACCAGTTACACACACACACACACACACACACACACACACACACATATACACACACACATACACATATATATATGATTGTGATAAGTACATTTCCATATATAGGATTGTGACCAGTTACACCTTTGTATATAGGATTGTGACTCTAAACCTACATATATAGGTTTAGAGTCTGTGATCAGTTTGGGGTGTCACAGTTAAGGGAGGATGTTGATAAGATGAGGTTTATCCAAAGTAGCCACCAGAATGGTGAAGGGCTTTGAGTCTGTGTCATAGGAGGACCTGTTGCAGGAATTGGATATGCTTAATCTGGAGGAGATACAACTCATATGGGCTCATGATGACTGTTAGCTTCAAGTATTTGAAGGGCCATCACATGAAAGCAGGATTAGGCTTATTTTATTTTATTTTATTTTTTGTTCCTGATGGCAGAACCAGGACCACTAAGTAGAAGTTGAAAAGATGCAAATTCTAGATGGGGTGTATGGGGTGCTCAGGGAGGGGTAATATCTCTGGTATGGAGGGCTTGTCGTGCCCTTTTAGGGCAGCTCTCCAGCCTCTGACCCTCACCTGACACCCAGCTCTCACTTGTGGCTCCCAGTAGCTGCTAGCATGCGGCAGTGGCCACACCCCGGGCAACGGCTTCCACAGGCCAGCTAAACCTTGTGAGGGTAGCCATCGGGTCGTCGACCCCTGGTGAACCAGGGCTTTGCTCACCCAGCATGTGAAGACTGCTTCAGCTGAACAGACGGAAGAAACCAATAAGAAGGTTCAACGGCTGAGATGGCAACGCAGCAAAGCACTATGGAGTGCTTAGGGCATGTTGGAGCACAAAGGACAACATAGCCATCCAATGCAGCTGAGGAAGTCTCCAGGTGTAACGACTTTTCGTGCCACTGGACCCAGGCTTCCAACGCCGAGAGAGTGGGACTGTCTCTGTGCATCAACTTTTCCACTTAAATCTCCTTCACTCACAAGTGTCTTTGTGCACACTCATCTATACACCATAGATGAAAATGCACAAAGACATTTGTCATCCTTGGTTACCGAGAGACTACTACTACTACTACTATAAATCTAGATGTCAGGAAATGAGAAGTGAAATGGGATGCATCAAAAGGTGGTGGGACCAACCCACCCCCTTTTAGAGATCTTCAAACAGAGGCTTGGTAACATTTGTCAAGTATGTGATAGTGTAGATGGACTAGATGGGTGCTGAGGTCTCTTCCAACTCTTGTATTCTCTGATTCTTTGAAGCTACTGAAAGATCTTTGAATAAATATTCCTCATACTATGGGCTGGGAGTCTTTTAA
This sequence comes from Monodelphis domestica, assembly GCF_027887165.1. Taxonomy (NCBI): domain Eukaryota; kingdom Metazoa; phylum Chordata; class Mammalia; order Didelphimorphia; family Didelphidae; genus Monodelphis; species Monodelphis domestica. Next base: position 385,129,317 of record NC_077230.1, on the reverse strand, counting down.
TTCACTTGAAAAGCAAAAATAAAACCAAGTTCCCAGCTCAGAAATCAGGTTCTTCCATCTTCCCCATCACCATCTTCTCTACACTGGTCAGCCGTAGGGAACTGCCCTGCCTCTGAACAGGAGAAGTAGGACTTGTAAGTCAATTGACTTTAGGGCTGCTAGGAAGGAATCAGAAAGTGGAAAGAGAAGTTGGAATCTTGGCTACAAATTAGTCTTATCAGTAGGAAATGAGGGATGGAGGGAGAGAAGGTACAGAGAAAGGGGAAGTTAAGGGGGGCATAAAGATGGGGAATGGAGGTAATAGGGAAATTAGGGAATAGAAGAGAGTGAGCAAGGAAATGGTAATTACAGAGAAGGGAGGAGGGTTAAAGAGGGAAAATTGTAGAGGAGTTTATAGAGAAAAGGGAGAGAGGGGAGTTGAGCTAAGGGTCTGGAGAAGAGACAAAAGAAGGAGATGGAAATACAGAGGAAGGGTGATGAGAGGAGATAAAGTAAAGGAAGTCTAAAGCAGGGAACAGAGGAAGAAAACAAGATTACATGGAAAGGAGAAAAGGAAAGAAGTGGACATGAGGGCCTAGAGAGGTTGGAAGGGAATTATAGAGTAGAAATAAGCAAGATGAGAGGAGATAAGGGGATTACAGATATAACCAATGACTGAAACCCCCTAATTCTAAGCTTACATGGTCTGGGTTTGATCCCGAGGGCATCTCAAAAATCATTCTCTTTAGCACATTTTGTCCTAATTCCGACTTTCTTGAAAACCTCAGAATCTGGCATTTTTGCTTCACCCCAGAGTTCACTCTGAGAATCTCAGCTCAAGTCCTGGTTCTCCACAGATGTGGATTGTTGTAAGGGATTTTAGGGTGGGTAGAATAAGCACTTAAATAAATTACTTATAACTAATTAACTATTTATTTGTTTGTTTGTTTTTTAAAACCCTGACCTTCCCTCTTGGAGTCAATACTGTGTATTGGTTCCAAGGCAGAAGAATGGTACAGGCTAGGCAATGGGGGTCAAATGACTTGCCCAGGGTCACGCAGTTGGGAAGTATCTGAGGCCAGATTTTAATTAACTATTTATTAAGCTAAGGGAAGGAAAGGAAGGGAATTGGGGAGATCTAAACTTAAACCCCAAAGTCAGTGTAGTAAACCCACTAACAACTTTCTATACTATTCTAATTCATTCCTTAATTACTACTTAAGATTAGGGAGGGCTTGTAGGAACAGGAAAAAGGCCAAAGAAGTCTCACAACTGATGTCCTCTTGCTGATGGGTCTGGAGAAATCCCAGTGGAAATCAGCAGCACCCAGGATCAAGAAGGGGAATGATGGTTTAACACACACCATCCACCGGTGTAATGTTAACCACTATCTCTACCACTTCCTCAAGATGATTTTGCTTGAAGAAAAGCCCCAGTCTCCTGGAAGCTTCAAATCTCCTTCTTCAGACAGCAGCTTCCCCAACTGTCCTCCAGAGTACCCTCAGCGTTCTGGAATTTTCTCCCTTTGCCTTTGTACTTCCTGCTCTCAGTTTGCTCCTGCTAAAATCCCTCACAACAGGGTAAAAGGACATTTAGCACCCAGGCACACAGCTCACAATCAATAACAAACATTTATTAAGTGCCAACTGCATACGATATACTGTGCTGGGTATTGGGGATATAGATAGATACACAGAATGAGACAATCTGATCTCTAAATGCTTATATTCTATTGGTAGAGACAACACGTACCCATATAAGTATACACTGGCTAAATCCATAAGTACACAGTGGTAAGGTGCAAGGGAGAGGAGAATTGGAATTGGTCAAGTGGGGAAATGAGGAAAGACTTTAGAAGGTGGAGCTTATAGGGCAGCCTTTGTGTATTTTACTCCACAGAAAGAAAATGGAACAACATATAGGATTGACAATGACCCATTAACAGTCAAAACAAGAATCCTCTCTCCCTCAACAGATGCATGTGATCCTCCAGACAAAATTTTAAAAAGAAATAATTCTAAGAAGCAGGTTCTGTCCTCAAAAATCATTACAAATCATAATTTGTACTCCTTTCCCAAGGAAAAGAGAAGCATTTGGGGTCACTTAGAGGTCAACCCTTTACCCATAAGACTTGTACAGCTCAAATGATTCACAGTAATGGTGGAGGTCATATTCTCCCTAGTTAGGGCAGGTAGATTGTGCAGCCCTTCCTAAATCCTGTTAGGACTGAGTAGGGTAGAGATTGTAATTTCCAAGACCTGGTTCTGTCATTCCAAGTATCTCTATTGTATCAATTCTAAAATCAATCATGACTCAAAGAAATTCCTGTTCTATGCTTAAGCATAGGTCAAAGCCCTTTCCATTGTTCAGAAAAAGGTTTCTGTCCTAAAGTAATCTTAAGAAGGGAGGAGGAGGAACCTCCCATGCCAATGGGGTTCACATTCCAATAGAGTTCCCACTATCAATAGGAAATTTTTCAAGTATGAAATTTCCCAATGGTGAAATTTCCAACATTTATAAGTCTAAGAAATTTTAAGGTTTACAGTGGCATAGGGGAGAGACTGCCTGGCCTGGAGTAAGGAAGACTCATCTTCCTGAGTTCAAATCTGGCCTCAGACACTTCCTACCTGTGTGGCCCTGGCAAGGTCACTTAAATCTATTTGACTCAGTTTCCTCATCTGTCAAATGAGCCAGAGAAGGAAATGGCAAACCACTCTAGTATCTTTACCAAGAAAACCCCAAATAGGGTCAAAGAGTTGGACAAGACTGAAATAACCAAACAACAATCGTAGTGGACCCAAGTCCCAAACAAAGATTCCTCCTTGAATCTCATCAAATTGACCAGGCTCTCTTAGTCCTATGTTTTCCACCGAGAAAGGGAGAGAGTATGGTAGAGGAAGGGGCACAGAAGTGAAGAATGCAGATGATGGAGGACAAAGAAGAAGGAATAAATGAGTAGATGAATGAATGAAAAGAAGCATCTATTAAACACTCAGTATATGCCAGGCACTGTGCTAAGTGTACAAAAGAAGAAAGCCAATCACATCCTTCGAAGAACATATCATGTTCTTTTTTTATTTAAATATTTATCCTCTGTCTTAATATCAGTTCTAAGGCAAAAAAGTGTTAAGGCCTAGGCAATCAGGGTTAAGGGACTTGCCCAGGAATATACACCTAGGAAGTTCCTGAGGCCAGATTTGAACCCAGGACCTCCCATCTCAAGGACTGGCTTTCTATCCACTGAGTCATCTAGCTTCCCCTAGAACTTATGTTTTAATGAGAGAAGACAAGGCATAAAGGGGCATGGGAAAGGAAATGGAGGGGAGGAGCTCAAATGGATACCTGAAGTGGAGTCAACAGGCGAATGGTGGGGAGGCATAAGCCCATGCAAGATCAGGCAAAAGCTCAAATAATACCATAGTCAAGAAATCCAGGTATAGACTTCTAGGATCTGATGGAAAGGAGATGAGGATGTTGGCTAGAGAGAGAGGCATGGTATGGAGATCTCCATAGAGTAAGAGGAAGAGGAGAATAGAGGTGACCCAGAGGAAGAGGAGAATAGAGGAGACCCAGAGGAAAGGAAGAGAAGGGAAGAATATTCCAGAGGATGCATAAAGGCCCAAGAAGATTTTGAGAAGATACTCACATTTAAGAAGACAACAATTTAGGCAAAAGCTTGGTCAGCCAAGTAGTGTCCAAAAAAGCCAAGAAGTATCATCACAGAGGAGGGAGTGGTCAACAGCTAGGTGACTCAGTGGTTTGAGAGCTAGACCTAGGGATGGAGGTCCTAGGTTCAAATCTAGCCTTGGACACTTCCCAACTGTGTGACCCTGGACAAATCACTTAACCCTCATTGCCTAGCCCTTACTGCTCTTCTGCCTTAGAACCAATTGGTTCTAAGACAGAAAGTAAGGTTGTTGTTTTTTTTAATGCCATAAGGGAGCAGTCAAGTGGCTCAATGGATTGGCAGTCAGACCTAGATATGGGAGGTCCTGAGTTCAAATCTGGACTCAAACATTTCCTAGCTGTGTGATCCTGGGTAAGTCACTTAACCCCCATTGCCTAGGATGGACAAAGGACACAAGGAGAAAGGATGGGTCTTGGCAAGACAAAAGATCACTTCTTCACTATAAGAAAATGGAGCACAGGAGAGGGGACGATGGAGGATGATGGAGGATGATGGAGGAGGGTGGAAGAGGATGAGAGAGGGGAGAGAAGAGCCACCTCATTATCATAAGAAATTGGTCCACAGGAAAAGGAGAGAAGGGACGATGGGGCTTGTGCTGTGGTGTAGAATGGGGGAAGAGAGAACGTTTTCATTGTGACCTTCATTATCCTAATAAAGTAGGAGGTAAGATCTGCTGAGAGGGAACAAAGAAGAGATGGGAAAAAGAGCCAGACTTAAGGGAGATTAGAAGGCGAGCAATTCTGATTTCCTGGAAGAAGGAAGGCAAGTCATAATGTGCTGCTCTTTGGCCTTATTCTTAACCAACATCTACCTTCTTGCTGTAAAGAACTATGCCCCACAATCCCAGGGACATCCTTTCCTCAACCCCAAACCTGCCTCAGTGGGTGCCATTTGGCTAATGGACTCTGGAGTCATAGCTGTCACTGTCTTCCTTCCCCCAGCAAGACTGCTGCCTGTCAGCATGCTCCACACCCTCCGGGGTTCTCCTGCCCTGCACGTTCCAAGGTGTCAAGGGCCTCTAGCACCGAGGGCAAGCCCTAGTCTCTTAGCTAGCAAAGGCCCTCAGTGAGCAGGACTCCATCCTGTTTGATCCTCAGCAGATGGAGACACTCGCCAGCAAGACAATTAATTAATTGTGACTTTCTCCTGAGCGGTGAGGCCCGTTTCTATTGATCTCCGGCCTGTCTGGAGTGAGAGAGACAATTAGGAGGGAACACAGCGGCTGCAGTTAATTACCAGTGGAATGAAAACCGTGCCTTTCAATTTATTAAACTTTTATCACAAAAATAACACAAGCGTACCGGCCCGGTGAGGAGCGGGGAAGGAGGGCCGCTCTGAGCACTCTTGCCTCCTTCGGTGTCCTTGGTGTTTGGGTATCTTAAATGGCTAAGAAACTGGAGCAGTGCCCGATTTCCGAGCCCAGGGTCCCTTAAGAACTAGAAGACAACAGCTGAGCCAAGGAGCATGAGTTCTCTGGCCCAAGGACTGAATGAAATCAGACCTAGAGAGAAATGAGAATCCATCGATGGAATGGTTTGTTTTTGGTTTTGGTTTTTTTTTTAAACCAACCCTCCCTTAATAGATTTTTTTGGTTGTTCAGTTGTTTTTCAGTCATATCTACCTCTTCATGACCCCATTTGGGGTTTCCTTGGCAGAGGTACTGGATTGATTTGTCATTTCCTTTCTCCAGCTTGTTTGAGAGATGAGGAGACAGAGGCCAATAGGATGAAGTGACTTGCCCAGCGTCACACAGCTAATCAGTGTGTGAGGTCAAATTTGAACTCAGGAAGATGAGTTTTCTTGACTCCTAGCCAGACTCTATCCATCGTACCACCCCTTTCAATGGTAGATTAAATTTATACAATGTTAATATAAGATGTGTATGTCTACATGGGTTGGCTAAATACAGAGACATTGATAGATAGCCCTGGAATCTGTCCCAGCCCTTTCCTAGGGAAGCTGTGATTCCTGTCCTGAGAGGAGAACAAATGGAGCTTTGACTGGGTCCTCTTTCTCCGCTCTCTAGATATCTATTTGCTGCTCCCCTAAATATTGCTTGTCTAAGGGTAACTATGTTTAAAACAAAAGCTACTTCTCTGGCCAATAGCGCTTAGCTTTAAGGAGGGAGGGTAACCCCAAATTTGCCCTTGACTCAGATTCTTCCTACCAAATGTTGGTTGCATGAAAAAGCGATCACATATAATAAATAAGAAGAAACCCCATTTATCCAAGCAAAATGGGAAAAAATGGGAAGGTTCTGTACCTCAGAAAAAATGCTCAAGTGAATGAGCTCTTATTTTTCTGATGGGAGCAAAGCAACATCTTAGCGTGAACCAAGAGAGAGAAATCTCCGTCCTACCCAAGAGTCAATTCTCTTTCTGAAGTCTCTAGGGAGGCAAATGTACATCAAAGATAAGTTGAGGAGCTGACTTCCCCTATGTGTACACAACTTCCAGATCATTTCTCTCTTTCCTTGTGTCTTTCTCCAAAAAAAGTCTAGAACCAAGCACGTGTTTCCCTGAACCTCCCCCCAGAAGAACATCAAGAGTTAATTCCACCCTTCATGTAAGATCAGTGTCCTATCAGCATTCTCTCCACCAATTAGGAGTCATGACACATATGTAGCAATAGACAAAACTCCCCAGACTTGACTGGAAACCCCAAGTTACAACTGAATTGAAAAGGATCCTAGAACATAGAATTTCATGAGTGGAATATCAATGATTAGAAATGGAAGAGACATTAAAATGTAGAATACCATATTTGGAAGGGACCTTAGAAGATAGAATCTCAGAGTTGAAAAGAACCTTTGCTCATAGATCCTCAAAGCTGGGGGGGGGGGTCCTTAGAACATAGAATGTCAGATACCGGAGAGACCTTAGAACACCAGGCATTAGGATGGGAATGGAAAATAGAACTTAGAATGTCAGTCAGTGGGGGTGGAGGGATCATAGAACATAAAATGTTAGCTCCGAATCTTAGAGATGGAAGGGAACTTAGAACATAGAATTTCAGACATGGGAATATATCATGGTTGAGAGGGGCTTTCGAACCATAGATTTAAAAGATTGAAGGGTACTAAGGACATGTATTATTCAAGTTGTATCTTCACCACTTCACCACAGACATTTCTGGGTGAGATAATGGGAACAATATTTTTTCCCAGAGCCCCCTGCCATTGAGGCTAGGTTACCTTTTTCTAAAATCCTATCCCATTCATGTTAGTCAAGTTTTTCCTTAAAAGACCCTTACACTTGCTTTTAAACTCCCATAAGATTTTACTGTATCAGGGGACTTATCAACTGACATTAATTCCTGATCACCTATTGGTATGGAAAAGGTCTGCCCACTCAGAGTCAGGCACTTTCAGATTTGGTGAATATCCCTGCCTTCGATGATCAAATCTGAGTGAGTAAACGTTTTGTTAACTGTTAAAATAACCTATAAATATTTAATCGATATCAGATCTAAACTACCCGAGGAATGGCCCAAATCAGGTCACAAGAGGGGACCGATGAACATTCATGAATTCCAAATTCTAAGCCCAAACTGAATTCACTTTTTGGAGAGATACCCATGCTCTGTTTTCAAATGAAGTAGTATTCTTCTCAGCCTCTCATTCAACTCCATTCCCTTCAGCTAAGCAAATGGAGGTCTAGGGAGGAAAGTACTTCTTCAAGCTTCATGACTAGTCCATTGGCAAACCTGAGAAGAACTAGATCTTCTTTCTCCAAACCCAAGGATTTTGCCCCTGCTCAGTGATTATCACCAAAGCTGAGGTCGATTTCAACTCTAGAACCTAAACTCACGATGATGCCTGGGATTTTAAAAATTCTGTTGCAATTTTGGACATCTTTTCTTGTTATATCATCATCCTGTGCAAGAGCCCTTTCCCATCCTTCCTCCCCACCTCCACCAGCATCAGTACCATTGCCTCTGAGATCACTTTCCAGATATTCTGAATATGTCTTGCATGTACCTAGTTTTTTCATGTTTATCTCTCTCATTAGAATGTGAGCTCCTTGAGTGAAGTGACTGCTTTTATCTTACTTTGTATCTCTGGTCCCCAGCACAGTGCCTGGCACCTTCCTAAATTCTTCATAAATGCTTATTGACTGACAATATATCCCACTCCACTCTCCCAACCCAATGGAGTTATTGTTGTTCAGTTGTTTCAGTCTTGTCTTACTCTTTGTGGATTTTTCTTAGCATAGATACTGGAGTGGTTTGCCATTTCCTTTTCCAACTCATTTGACAGATGAGGAAACCGAGGCAAACAGCATTAAGCAACTTGCTTAGGGTCAAATAGCTAGTAAATGTTTGAAGTCAAATTTGAACATGGTCTCACTGACTCCAGGGCTGGCATTCTACCTACTGTGCCACCTAATTCCCCTCCTCTTTTACATGGCAGCCCTTCAAATACTTTTAGATAATGACCCCACCCCACCCAATCTTTTCTTTTCCCAATTAACATCCTGTACTCCATCAATGTACTCTCCCTCCTCCATCATATGACCTCAATATTATAAACTTCACCATTCTAGCTGCCTTCTACTGGTCACTCTTCAGCTCACTAGTGTCCTCCCTAAAATGTGCTCCAAAATCTTTACCAAGAAAATCCCAGCTGGGGTCACAAAGCATTGGGCATGACTGAAATAACTAATCAAACATGTTTCAGGCTGTCCAGATCTTTGTGGAGCCTGTCTTGGTCATCCTTCTCACACAACTAGAAAGTATCTGAGGCTAGATTTGAACTCAGGAAGCTGAGTCATCCTGACTCTAGGCAACCTTTTCTCCACTCAGTCACCTAGCTGCCCAATGAACTTCTCTTAGGAAAAGGGAAAACATTCTGCAAAACCAATTTCCATATTGGGTGAGTCTGATGACTATTCTATTATTAATCAACACTATTCCATAGCTCTAATCCTCTCTATTTCTGCAAAGAAGAGTAGAAGGTAATGTCCATGACCAGGGGATGATGTGTCTATAGTTACTCAATCCCCTTCTTCTTGGGTCTTCAATAAAATCCACTTTCCCAAAGCCTCTCCAATAGAGGGTCAAAAATCATGAAATCAAATAGAAGATAATATGATCAAACAGAAGAAGCATTCACTTGGGAAACACTTCCTCATTCTGAGACTCAGTTTCCAAACTTGTTCAACAAGGGGATTGGACTAAAATCTCAGGATTACAGATACTTCGAAGCTCATCTAGCCTAACCCCCTCATTTTACACCTGATGAACCCAAGGTACAGGGAGGTAATTCGACTTTTCCAAAGTTACATGGGGTGGTAAGTGTTTGATGCTTTCTAAGTTTCCCTTGGGGCTCTGATCCTGAGAGGGAGTGGAAAAGGACACAGGGGGATGTGATTGAGATTCAACAGCTTCGCTTTTCAGGACCAAGGAGAAAGCCTATGGATTCTAGAGGCACACTGATCAATGCACAGAGCACCTAGAGCCCAGCCTGGGGCCTTCCTCTCTCCTCCACTCTCCTCATTGTGGAGGCGGGCCCAGCTTTAGGAAATCTCACTCATGGGCCCCATGCTCAAAACATCAAACGGGGAGACAGAGAGAAAGCTGCCAAGCTGCCATCTCCTAGCAACAGCCTGTTCACGGCATGATGGGAAAGCTGAAGGAATAAAAAGACAAAGTGAATTTCTGGGGCAGGCAAAAAAGTTGTTCAGGGAGGGGGGATTGTTGTGGCTGCCCTTGCCCAGAGGAAGAAAAAATCTCAGTGTTATAATGAGCCTGAGAAAATGGAAATCTTAATAGTCCCTCATACTTGAAATATGCCTTTCACATTAATTTTCCCATTTGCGTGCATTTAAAGCCACAGATTGGAAAACTTTAAAGAGAAAACAGAATTTCAGTTCTTAGAACACAGAATGTTGGGGCACCTAGGTGGCTCAGTGGATAGAAAGCCAGGCCTGGAAATGGGAGGTCCTGGGTTCAAATTTGACTTCAGATATTTCCTAGTTGTATGACCCTGAGTGAGTCACTTGACCCCAATTGCTTAGCTCTTACCACTCCTCTGCCTTAGAACCAAAAAACAATATCAGTTCTAAGAAAGAAGGTAAAGATTTTTTAAAAATAAAAAGAACATAGAATGTCAGAGCTCAGAGATACCTTAGAACATAGAATATTGAAACTGAAAGGAAATTTAGAACATAGAATGTCAAAGCTAGAAGATACTTTAGAACCTAAAATGTGAGAATATGAAATCTTAGAACAAAGAATGAGTAGGCATTATAGATCATTCAATCTACTCCATTTGCTTTTCATATGAGAAAGCCAAGGCCACCTTAATCTTATGAATTGACCTTTTTCTCTCCTCCCCAACAGTTTAATTTTCACAGTAGCTTATAAGGTAGTTGGATAAAGTCTATCATCTCCATTTTTCACATACTGAAATCAAGGCCAAGAGAAGTTAGGTGACTTTAGCAAAGTCACAGTTCGTAGTAGAACTGAGACTAAATTAGCCCATGTTTTTGCCCAAAGGCTCCCCAAAGGTGTTGGCTGGTTCTTGGCCTATTTAAGGAAGGTGTAGTGTTTGAAAGTGATTGCTGTAAAGCCTGGAATTCTTAATAGAAATTCTAGGAAGACTAAGCGCTCCTGGATGGCACATATTAATTATAAGGGAGGAGCTCCTTCTCTTCTCCTGGGTGGAGTCCTTTCTGCAGCTGTTCCTTCTCAGCCTTCCTTCTATCTCTTTGTTCTCCTTGCCTCTCAACTCAGGTCACTAGGAGACTGCAACCTGGCTCTCTTTGCACTAAATATAACTGAACTGGGAGCTATTTCTTGACTGGCTCACACACTAGGTTGGGTGACCTGTTTCCTTGTGTGGGAGGCCAGGATGGACAGAGTAGAGCCTAGGTTGGGTGCTCTAACTAGGAAGGAAGCTAGTTAAGAACAGGATGTTTTCCTCTGATTTCTATCCAGAGAACAAGAGGGAGAGGAGTCATAGAATCTCAGAGGTACGCAGGATCTTGGAGGGTCTCCAGTCTGGGTATCTCTTCTATAGAACCCTAACCAGTAGTTACCTGGGTAATGTGTTATACCACATTGGAAATCATACTGGCTCGGGAGTTCAAGTCACCCTTCTGATTCTTACTGTCTTTGTGAACTTAGACAAATCACTTCCTAGATATAGATTCCTCATCTATAAAATGAGAGCATTGAACTAGATGGCCTGAAGTATTTCAACTCAAGAGCCAGTCTGCTTGTAGAACCCCAGTCAAGGAGAACCCACCACCTCCCAAGATAATCTATTTTCTTTTTAAATAGCGTTCATTATTCAGTTGGTTTTCTTTATGTTGTTCTGAAATCTGTCCCTTTGAAACTCCTAATTCTGCCTCCTGTGACCAAGCCCAAACAATAAGCCTAATCCCTGTTCCACATTTTATTGTTGTTTAGTCATTTCAGTCATATATGACTCTTCGTGATCCATTTGGGATTTTTCTGGCAAAGATCTTGGGAGTGATTTGCCATTCCCTTCTCTAGTTCATTTTATAGATGAAGAAACTGAGGCAAACAGGGTGAAGTGACTAGCCCAGAATTACCCAACTAAATAAGTGTCTGAGGCCAGATTTGAGCTCAGGAAGCACTATACTGCCTAGATGCCCCTTTCCCACATGATAAACTCTACTGTGTCTTGCTTGAATCTTTTCTACTCCAGACTTAAAGAATCCAAGTCCCTTCAAATGATCCTTAAATGGTTTAGTCTTCAGAGTCTTTGCCACCTTGGTTTTCTCCTCTGGATGTCCTACAACTTATTTATACCCTTCCTAAACTGCAGCAGCCATGAGTTGTATTTTTACTTTAAAATAAATACTGTTGGTTATATGGGATGGCACTTTGGGAGGGGAGAGGGGGAGAGATACTGGAGAAAACCATGATGAAATAAAAAAATAATAAACTGTAGCAAGAAATAAATAGAGTGCTCTAGTGGAGGTCTGATTAGGGGGATCAGTCCATTGCAGTTTCTGAGAATGACACAGAGAATTCCACAAAAGAAACAAACCATCCACTGAATGCAAAATCTAAAGGTCTTTACTATAAGAATATTGTACCTCACATAGAAAGTCACTTGAGATATCCAGGGCATGAATAGAGGGTTGGACAAGGGAAATGGCACCTTGAGTTCTCTCATCACTTAAGAGACTAGAATATAAGTGGTTCTCCAAAGGGAAAGGTACATCTGTGATTATGTCAGAAGGGGATCCTGATCTGTGAGTGACATAATGTTGAGACCATCACAGGAAGAAGAAAGGGCTCATGCCAAAAGTTCTCTCTGGACACAGAAAACTTGGATGATACTTAGATCTCTCTATTCATCCTAGTTTGATGTGGGCTCACCTGGGTTGTCCAACATAAGGGGTAGCTTAAAAGGAGGGATGGTATCTTTCTCTGGTCTGTCTGGCTGTTTCTCTACGTCTGCTGTCACAAGCAGGTAGACCCAAATTATTTAGAAAACCGGAATCTTCCAGGTAGAGAGACTTCAAGGAAGGAGCAAGGCAAGAGTACCAGGGGAAAGGACAGAGTCAGTCTGTGGCAAGAAAGCCAAAGTCTTAGGAAACCACCACACCAGAATAGAATAGTATATTAGGACTATCTTCTCCCTAGTAATATACCCAAATCTGGTCAAAGGGGGCATTACATTTTTTGGAGTTCTATGTTATATTGTTTATTCTTACTGAATGTGAAATATTTTTCATTTAAAAAAACAAAAACAAATGCTGGAGGCAGCTGAGTGGCTCAGTGGAATGAGAGCCAGACCCAGAGATGGGAGATCCTGAGTTCAAATGTGACCTCAGACACTTCCTAGCTGTGTGACCCTGGGCAAATCACTTAACCCCTACTTTTCTGCCTTAGAACTTAGAACTTAGTATTGATTCTAAGACAAAAGGTAAGGGTTTTTTTTTTAAATGCTTACCTTTTGTCTTATAATTGATAGCAAGTATTGGTTCCAAGGCAGAAGAGAGGTAAAAAAGTAATGGGGATCAAGTGACTTGCCCAGGAGTAAAGAGTGAATCAAACTCTATCAATCAGCAACTTTAAGTTAATCAATCAAAAACTTAAGTACCCCTACTTAGTACCTTACCAGTCACTAAGTATGATAGTTCACAAGTCACTTGCTAAAAGTAGGTGACAACTCCAGAGGCCACTCCCCCACCTCTGGGCAGTGCTAGGCAAATTAAAAGACTGTGATTGGTTACCATAAAGTAGGGAAGGGACAGGAAGTGATGTGGAAAAAGGATTATAAAAAGTCCTGACCTTCCTGTCCAAGGGACTTCTCTTTTGAACTTCTCCTTTGCAGTTCATCTTTGGAGACTCTGCATCAGTGAGCTAGACTGAAGGAGGAGATTCTTTCCCTGGATCCTGCATCAGTTTGCTGGGTGATTAGCTGGTATTCCTTTCCTGGCTTTTGAAGAGATTGGTTCTGGAGATTCCTGCTTTGGCTTTGGAGGAGGATGCATTGGTAGAACCCTGACTGAAGACACTGCCAGGACTTCTGGCTGAGGATTACTAGGAAAATCCACATGGAGGGAGAGTCTTGGGGAAGCCCTGCTGGGACTGAGCCTGGCTCCTCAGGAGAAGGACTGGTAGGCTTATTAGAATCCCTCTCTTTATCTACATTTTTCTACTTTCACTCTTTCCACTTCTTTGTAAATACTGCTAAAAGTCATTTTGATTTAAACTGTAATATTTTAAAAACGGTGACCACAATATTACTTCAGAACTTTCATATTAGCATAGAAACTTAAATTTAAATTCTTACACAGGGTCACGCAGCTAGGAAGTGTCTTAGGTCAGATTTGAATCCAGCACCTCCCATCTCCAGCCTTGGATTTCTATCCACTGAGCCACCTAGCTGCACCCCTGGTAGTTTTCAAAGGATTTTTTCCACAGGGATATAATTTAACTGTTATCTAACAGCTCCACTTCCTCCAACTGATTGAGTTGATTTTGGGGGGTACTGTGAAGGAATTTACATTTATTCCTATTAAATTTGATCTTCTTAGATTCAACCCAATGTTCTAGATTATTGAGATATTTTTTGATCCTGATTTTGTTATCCATTATGTCGTCTAACCCTCCAGCTATGGGTTATCTGTAATTTTGACAAGTATACTTCTCTGACTTCATCAAAATGATTAATTATAATGTTAACTCAGTGCAAAGGACAGCTAGCTCCCTGGGGCACTGCATAAGGAACTGATTTTTACAATCCATCCATGTCTACTCTTCAGACTCATCCATTCAGTTTCCTCACCTTTAAAATGAGACATTTGGGGTAGATGTTCTCAAAGGATCTTCAGAGTCCAAAAACCCTCTGATCCTAATTAAATTCCATCCATGTAGCTGTTGGAAAACATCAGAGGAATGACTAAGCCTCATGGCAGGGGTCCTTTTCCTAGAACCCTAGCTAAAATAATCCAACAACATCTAGGTGTGGCTTTGCAGGTAGGCTGGGGATAGCTTGGGGTAATTTAGAGGCACAGAGAAGAGACAGAGCCAAGTTGCCTTGTCTTGGTGGTCAGATTTGATATTGTTAAGCTGTAAGGGTCAGGGATACCAAGGGCATGATTGGGAACAGTGTCAGTCACCACTCAGGCAGAGGTCAGAACCCTGGACAGCTCTATGAGGGTGAGTTGTTGCCCTTATTATTATGACTTCTCCCTAGTTTCTAACATTTGTTCCTGCAGCCACAGAATGACAACCCTGGGGACAGAATGACTTGAAAGATCAGCCCTGCTCAGATAACTCCTGGGAGGGTGTTTGGTCTTGCTTAGACAGTATTTGCCATTTATAAAGTTTGACTAAATACTCAGCTATCTCATGAATTGACCATCTTTTTTTATATGTGAGGAAGATCTTTCAGGTACAGATTTTTCGAGTGGGCTTAGTCTAGGAAGGTTAGATTTATTCTGCTTGGCCCTGCAGGAAAGAAATAAGACCAGCGGCTAGGGAGACAAATTCTGGCCCCTTTAAGGGAGATTTTGGGCAAGTTAACCAACAATGAGCTTCTTAGGTAAAATGAGAAGGCTAGGCTATATCATAGGTTCAGAACTGGAAAAGGAACCTTGTAGGCCATTGCATCTAACCTCTCTCCTGCTATAGAGGAGAAAACTGACACTGGGAGAGGTTAAGTGAATTCACAATATTTTAGAACCAGTAAATGTCTGAGGTAGGATTTAAACTCAGATCTTTTTTTTTTTTTTAACTCTGAATATCATGTTTTATGCACTGTGCCAGCATTTTGGACTTTCAAGGTATATCCTAGATCCAAGTTGGTGAACCTAAGGCCTGTGTGCCAGAGGGGGCTGCTCCCTTCCTCCTTTCTACCAAGTCTGATATCATTTCTCACATCACCCCCCCACCCTGTTCAGCAGTCCAATGGGAGCACTTCTGACCTCTCCTGTCTAGGATAAATGGGCAGCTTATATGTGGCATGAAGGTACAGTTTGGGCATTCCATCTTTAAAAGGTTCGCCATCACTGTGATCAAAAATATATGGTGCAAGAGCTGCTAGATAGTATAGTGGATAAGGTACCAGGCCTAAAGTTGAAAGGATTGGGGTTCAGATCTGTCCTCAGACACATCCTAGCTGTGTAACCCTAGGCAAGTCACTTAACCCTGTTTATCTGGACCTTGCCATTCTGTGAGGTGTTACTAGAACAGAAAGTAAGGCTTTTTAAAAATCTATAGTGCTAAGTACTTCCAAACAATAGAAATGAAATGTCACTGGAGGGGCTCCCTAATCTGACATCTCTGATAGACCCTAATGTTCCTGTAGTCCTTACAACCTTCCTCCCAATAAGTAGACCTTCAATGGCTATTCATTCACTGAGTAGTGTTGCAAAGTAAGTAATCCATGCATCCCTCTGACACTTTATGAGGCAAGGTGGCCCCTTGCTGCGAGTCCTCTGATTGTCCCTAATATGTCTAGAGTCCTTGCTGACAGGCCTGCTCTTGTTCAGGGCCGGCTTCCTCTATCAAAGGGCTTCCCAGAGCCTACTTAAGGATGAAGGGCCTTCCAGCCTTCTCTGAGAGCTATCTGCTGCTATCCATTTGCATAATGCTGGGAGAATCTGCTTCCATTTTCCCACCTGCAACAGACTCCTGTCTCATTAGTGCCCCCCTTCCTTATTTGGGAGCTAATTACTCTCCAACTCAGAACCGGGTGTTTATCTGTAATCAGTAACAGCCTGGAAAGGGGGGAGAAGAGAGAGAGGTGGCAGCTGACATCCTAGCTCAATACTTCAATGGATGCCTGGGCTCATTGACGTGGGCACTCTCTACTCCCCTCATTGGCACACAGCATCTTGGGACAGTAGAAAGAGTGCTGAACTTGGAATCCCAGCATGCAAACTGGAATCCTGGCTCTGGCATCCAGGTTGAAGACCTTGAGCAAGTTACTCCAGCTCGTTGGGCTTCCATTCTCTGTTATGGAAAATGGAAGAGCTGGATCAGATGGCCTCTGTGGCAGCCTTTTGCAGCTATGGGTCTATAGACCTAGGATCATAATATCTACTTGTTATTGAGCAACTCACTCACTTTGCTTTTGTGGACCTCAGTTCCCTTGACTGTAAAAATCAGGTAAAATGAACTTAATGGCTATTAAAAGGTTTCTTCCAACTCTGAAACCAGGAACACTTGTTTCTACATAATTCTTCTCTTTGATCTTCCATAAATACATCACAAGAGACTCTTCCAATGTGCTAAAAGCCTTCTTCTTGGCCTTTTTCTATTTCCTGGTTACCAGTAGAACACACTAAGTATTCGTCTAAGTGGACAGAGCACTGGACTTAAAGGTAGGAAGAAACAGAAGTTTTGGAAGAATTGGGAAGAAGTTAGGAATGAGAAGATTAGAGTTAGGAAAATGAGCTCAAATCCTGCCTCCAACATTTACTAGCTGTATAATTCTGGGTGAATCACTTAACTGCTGTCTGCCTCAGTTTCCTTAACTATAAAATGGGGATAACAATATTATCTACCTCCTAAGGTTGTTGATGAGATCAAATGAAATAACATGTAATGTTATCTTTTTTTTTTTTGCAAATCTTTGCAAATCTTAAAGTGCTATATAAATCTTAGCTATTATGATTCATAATGTAATTAGCTGTCACTAACATCATCTCCTACCCCTTGCTCTTGTCACATGATTAGCCCAATGCTCTTTCCAATTCTATTCGATAGAAGAATCCCTGCCAAGAGATGTGGGGAGCAAAGTGCTAGGCTAAGTCAGAAAGACATGGGGGTTCTTGACACTGACACTTACTAGTTGGGTGATCAGAGCCAATTCATTGAAGTTCTCTGTGCCTCAGTTTCTTCATCTATAAAAAAGAAGGGGATAACATCATTCTCATCCTCACAAAGTTCTCAGGAGGTTCATGAGATAAGACATAGAAAATGCTTGTTTAGGATGGGAGGGACCTGGGTGGAGAGAACACCCTTGTGATTTTGTTTCTTTTCCACACACCCCTCCTTCTTTGTATCTTCAGAACTCAGTTTACCACCTGGAACATGGTTTGGGCTTAAAAACTGTTTGTTGAACAACTAATTGGCGTAGAGAACTCCAGATGGAGAAACCCACTTTATTTATGTGAATCAACACCTTCTCTCCCACTGGATCTCTCAGAGGGTTGACTGGGGGCACTTAGAGGTTGTGACTTGTCCAAGGTCATAAAGCCAGAAAGAGGCAGAAGCAAGGTTTGGGATCAAGTTGACTTGATCCCAAGATTGGCTCTCTATCTCTTATGACCCATTGCCTCTTAAGTTATCATCATCATCACTACAGTTGTTGTTGTTAAAGTATAAAACACTAAGTTAAACAGATGGGGGGGCAGCTGAGGGGCTCAGCGGATAGAGACCCAGGTCTAGAGATAGGAGGTCTTGGGTTCAACTCTGGCCTCAAACCCTTCCAGGCTGTGTGATCCTGGGCAAGTCATGTATCTTCAGTTGCCTAGTCCTTACTGTTTTTCTGACTTGGAACCAAAACTTAGTATCAATCCTACCACAGAAGGAAGCATCTAAGAAAAAAAAATACCTTATGCCCCTTCCTGCACATAGATTGTCATTGGAGACACACAGTGTCTTACTTGCATTCACCATGAATCTTTCCACTGTCCTCTGGTTCACCTGCAACTTTGATCCCTTAAAGATTGTCATTTTCCAAGATTATCGGCCATATGGCATCCTCTAGGAGGATATTTGTGTTGAAAAGATGGGTCTCTGCATTGGATATCTGGCATCAAGAAAAAGCGAGGCAGAGATGAGAAGTGGCCAGTCAAGAGCCTGAGCTCTGCCACAAGTTCTGGTTGTGACCTTGGAAAAATCACAGTCTATCTCCAGGACTCTGTTTCCTCATCTGTAAAATGAGTGAGTTGGTCTAGGGGGTTCTAAACCTGATATCTATAGACCCACCTCCCAAAGTATCCATTGATAGATTTCAGGGGTCAGTAAACTTGGATGGGGAAAATTGCATCTTGATTTTCATTCTCCTCTAACTGAAATTTAACATATTCAATTATTTAAATGTCCCTGGACAAGTCAGTTAACCCCAACCCTTACCACTCTTCTGCATTAGAATTGATATCAATTCTTAGACTAGAGGTAAAGGTTTTAAAAACAAATAAATAAATAAAGATATTGTTTTGAGAATGGAGCCATAGACTTTTCCAGAACACCAAGGGGTGATCATGACACAACAAGGTTAAGAACTCCTGATTTAAATGGTCTCTAATTTCCACTCTGACATCCTATGTCCTATGCATCCTTCTAGCCCTAACATTTCATGACTATGATTCTGCTCAATGCCCCAGGAATGTCCCTAAGATGCTTATAGAAGATCTACCCAGACCTACTTAGAACATACCTAACTAGCTATCTCAGATGAGACCAGGGTTTCCTGGTTTCCTGGCTGCATAAGGCATGAGAGACAGACATAAAAAACCTTGATTAAGTCAAGATATTACTAATAATAGCTAGCATTCAAAGAGCCACTTTAAAATGTGTAAAACAATTTGCATATATTGGTTCATGTGGTTCTCAGAACAGTCCTTTAAGGTAGATACTATTATTATTCCTATTTTAAGATAGGAAACTGAGGTTTCAGGTTAAATGACTTTGTTTAGGGACATACAAAAAGTAAGTCTCTGCAGATACACTGTGGCACAATCGAATATAATGGACTTCTCTACTAGCAGTAATGCAATAATCCAGGACAATTCTGAGGGACTTATGAGAAAGATGCTATCCAAATCCAGAGGAAGAACTGTGGGAGTAGAAACAGAAGAAAAACAACTGCTTGATCACATGGTCGATAGGGACATGATTGGGGATGTAGACTCTAAATGATCATATCTTAATAATATGGAAATAGGTTTTGATCAATGAAACACATAAAACCCAATAGAATTGCTTATTGGCTATGGAAAGGGTGGGTGGGAAGAGGGAAGATAAAGAATATGAACCATGGAAAAATCTTCTAAATTAATTAATTAAATAAATAAATAAACTTAAATTCTTTTTAAAAAAAAGTAAGTCTCTGAGGCCAATTTGGAACTCAGGTGCAGGACTCTAACCATTATATCAACCCGTTTAGTATCCAAGAATATTAGGAGACTGCTTCCTATATGGAACTCACATCTCATCCTCAGGTGCCTCTGTTCCTCTGATTAGAAAGCTAGAGGGAAAAGAAAAACCTCCTCTCCAACCCCCCCCCCAACACCTTTAAAGAGGACCCTGAAGCTTAGCCAGCTCTTCATTTCCCCCAGCTGCTTTGCTTGGTTCTGACTCTGCCATCATTATTCCCACCCCTGTCCCCCTTCAGCTTTTTTGTGTGTGTTATCTTCCTCCATTACAGTGTAAGTTCCTCAAGGACAAGAACCATCTTTCTTTTTCTTAAGAAAAAAACCACCAACAAACTCTCTCTTGGAATCAATACTCTGTATGAGTTCTAAAGCAGAAGCACAGTAAGGTCTAGGCAATGGGGGTTAAGTGACTTGCCCAGGGTCACCCAGTTAAGAAATGTCTGAGGCCAGATTTGAACTGAGTTCAGAAGATGAATTCTCTTGACTACAGGTCCAGCACTCTATCCACTGTGCCACCTTGCTGCCCCTAGAACATAGTGGTTGCTTAATCAATATTTATTATATTGTATTGTACCTGGAAAAGTCCTTAGAGACTAAGAGCTGGAAGTCAACCACAAGAAGACTCTGTTAAGTACTTTCTCCTATGTAATAGACACTCTGCTAAGTGCTGGGAAGACAAATACAAGAGGAAAGAAAGTCCCTGCCCTCAAAGAGCTTTTGTTCTAAAGAGAAAATGTAGCACATAAAAAGGTATGGCCAAAAGGGAATGGTGGAGAAAGTCTAAAGAGTCAAGAGTAAACCTTAGAGAGGAATGGAGACATGGGGGGATTGGATACACCCTTAAAAATTGAGGTTCTGGAAGGAATTGACCAATTAGAGGAAGTATCTATATTGACAGAATGAACTTCCAGGGTGGAAGGACCTCAGAGGCACTCCAGATCATTCTGAACCTAAACTAAACTACCATCTACAACATTCCCCAAAAAATTACCATGTAGGAGATGCCAGATGACTCAGTAGATGGAGAACCAGGCCTGGAGCTGGGAGGTCCTGGCTTCAAATCTGGCCTCAGCGACTTCCTACCTGTGGGACCTTGGGCAAATTTCTAGATTACATAGCCCTTACCACACTTCTGCCTGGGAATCAATGCCTAGTATCCATTCTAAGACATAAGATAAGGTAGTTTTTTTAAAGGGCCATTTCACCTTTGCTTAAAATCTAGTGAGGAAGAACCAATTATTTCTGGAAATGGCCAATTCTTCTTTTGGATAATTCTTCTTGTTAGGACCTTTTTCCTTACAGCAAACCTAAATCTGATTTTTTTTTTCGTTTTCTGCCCTTTGTTTTGAGTTCTGACTTCTGGGGACAAGTAGAATAGGTCAAATTTATGTCACACATGACAACCCATTAAATTCTTGAAGATAGAGATGATGTTGTCTCTTCTCAAGCTTAACAACATTAGAACCTTCAACCATCCTCATTTGGCATGAACTCAAGGGACTCACATTGGTCTAAATTCCCTTGGCTATCCTAAACAGTCATCTAGCCTGTCTCCATCTGGTCCATGAGAAAATAGAGTGAGAAATCACTATGTCTTTAGCATTCCCCCCAATCTAACAGTCTCAAAAGGATTTCATCCAAGAAAGGAAGAGAGGTAATTATGACCCTGTTCTTGACGAAGGCAGCCTAGTTCCTAGTGATCACTGTTTCCTTTTCTAAATGTTCACTAGCCATTCCTTTAATAACACAGCCTAGAATTTAGCTAGGAATTAAAGTGAAGTTCATTAACCTATGCTTTGCAGATTCCATTCCCTTCCTTTATTTTGAATGGGGTAATCCTTGTCCTTTCTTGTGGCGCCTGTCCCACTCTCTGACTTTTCAAATATCATGCTGACAGTGGCTCAACCACTACACAATGATAATTGCTTTTTAAGGTTTGGCAAGTGCTTGACAAATTCTCACAAGAACCCTGGGAGATCTCAGATGCTATCATTATCCCTATTTTACAGAGGGGAACATTGAAGCTGAGAGAAAGGTTAAATGACTTGCCCCAGGATCACCCGGTGTCTGAGGCAGCATTTAAACTCAGTTCTTCCTGACTCTAACACCAGCATGCTGAGCCTATCCTAG
The DNA here is from genome assembly GCF_027887165.1 of Monodelphis domestica. Classification (NCBI taxonomy): domain Eukaryota; kingdom Metazoa; phylum Chordata; class Mammalia; order Didelphimorphia; family Didelphidae; genus Monodelphis; species Monodelphis domestica. Next base: position 385,107,924 of record NC_077230.1, on the reverse strand, counting down.
CATCTGGACTACCCAGCTGCCATCCATCAATGTTTTCTATATTCTGAGATGTAGTTCAGCTGGAACAAAAGACTTGAACCCATCATGAGCAGGCAGGTGCTCTCTTATTCTCTCCTATTTAACCCAGGAGATTCCTTACCAAATTCTTCAACTCTGTCCAAGGATCAATTTTGCCAGGAGAATACATCTCCTAATTTATAATTGAAGTTCACAGGGAAATTGATTCTCTTTACAGAAGATCACTTTACAGTCAATTTAGCTGGGATGTCAATCTTCCAAAAAGGCAGAGATGCCTGAGAGTCTCCAGAGAGTAGATGCAATATACACCTGCCAAAGGGGGGGTCTCTGAACACAACCCCTACCGGGGCCCTGATACTATAGACTTTACAATTCCCAAAGGATGCTCCCATTCAAGGAGGCTCCAAGGCCAGATCTGATTGGACAGAGGAAAAAGTAAGCATCAGCTTGCCCAGGGCCCAGGCCCTCAGGAGAGACAGAAATCTGGAAAATGAGAACGGTTTATTATACTGGGGATTAGGGGAGTGTTTGACAACTGTTCCTGGTAAGCTGATCGCTGGGAAGAGATGTATGAGTGCAGCCTTGCATCTTAATGATGTGAGAATACCTGGCCCACACCAGGAGGGAGGGTGCTGCAGCAGGAGGCAGGGAGCATAGAGGCACCATGTCCAGAAGCTTGGGCTTTGGGGATTGGCCCGAGGAAAACTGGTTGTGATTTCAGCAAACATAGACAATAGGTGTATATCAAGGCCTGGCACTGCTTCTTACCAGCTCTGTGACCTTCAGCCAGTCATTTCCTTTCTTGGAACCTCCATTTCCCCATTTGTAAAACCAAAGATACTGGATTAGATCAGAGATGCTTTACCTTGAGTGTCCTGAATTGCTTTGGTTGTCTGGTAAAGCTCAAGAGCTTAGGAATCCCTTTTCAGAATGATGTTTTTAAATGCAGTACATAGGCTTGCAGAGGAAACCAATCATGGAAAGCCCTTAGAACAGAGAATGTCAGAGCTGGGAGAGACCTTAGAACAGGGAATGTCAGAGCTGGGAGAGACCTTAGAACAGAGACTGTCAGAGCTGGGAGAGACCTTAGAACAGAGAATGTCAGAGCTGGGAGAGACCTTAGAACACAGAATGTCAGAGCTGGGAGAGACCTTAGAACAGAGAATATCAGAGCTGGGAGGGAGCTTAGAACAGAGAATGTCAGAGCTGGGAGAGAGCTTAGAACAGAGAATGTCAGAGCTGGGAGAGAGCTTAGAACAGAGAATGTCAGGGCTGGGAGAGAGCTTAGAACAGAGAATGTCAGAGCTGGGAAAGACCTCAGAACAGAGAATGTCAGAGCTGGGAGAGACCTTAGAACAGAGACTGTCAGAGCTGGGAGAGACCTTAGAACAGAGAATGTCAGAGCTGGGAGAGACCTTAGAACACAGAATGTCAGAGCTGGGAGAGACCTTAGAACAGAGAATATCAGAGCTGGGAGGGAGCTTAGAACAGAGAATGTCAGAGCTGGGAGAGAGCTTAGAACAGAGAATGTCAGAGCTGGGAGAGAGCTTAGAACAGAGAATGTCAGGGCTGGGAGAGAGCTTAGAACAGAGAATGTCAGAGCTGGGAAAGACCTCAGAACAGAGAATGTCAGAGCTGGGAGAGACCTTAGAACAGAGAATGTCAGTGCTGGGAGAGACCTTAGAACAGAGAATGTCAGAGCTGGGAAAGACCTCAGAACAGAGAATGTCAGAGCTGGGAGAGACCTTAGAACAGAGAATGTCAGAGCTGGGAGAGAGCTTAGAACACAGAATGTCAGAGCTGGGAGGGACCTTAGAACAGAGAATGTCAGAGCTGGGAGGGACCTTAGAACACAGAATGTCAGAGCTGGGAGGGACCTTAGAACACAGAATGTCAGAGCTGGGAGAGACCACCTTAGAACAGAGAATGTCAGGGCTGGGAGAGAGCTTAGAACAGAGAATGTCAGAGCTGGGAAAGACCTCAGAACAGAGAATGTCAGAGCTGGGAGAGACCTTAGAACAGAGAATGTCAGAGCTGGGAGAGAGCTTAGAACACAGAATGTCAGAGCTGGGAGAGAGCTTAGAACACAGAATGTCAGAGCTGGGAGAGACCTTAGAACAGAGAATGTCAGGGCTGGGAGAGAGCTTAGAACAGAGAATGTCAGAGCTGGGAAAGACCTCAGAACAGAGAATGTCAGAGCTGGGAGAGACCTTAGAACAGAGAATGTCAGAGCTGGGAGACCTTAGAACATAAGATGTCAGGGCTGGGAGGGTCTTGAATACAGAATATCAGGATTTGGAGGATCTTAGAACATAGAATATTATATCTGGGGTGAGGAACCTTGGAACACAAATGGTCAGAACTGAAAAGACTTTAGAGACTGTAGTCCAATACTTCGACTTTTCAACGGTAAGTCAAACACCCAAGCAACTCTCCAGATTGCCCAAGGATACAGAATGAGTTAGCAGCAGAGCACAGGTATCCTCTTCCCCCCCCCCCCCGGCTTTCAAGGGCTTTTCCCAAGGCATCACTATCTACCCAGTATCCTCTCAGTGACAGATGTAGCCTTCCTTCATGCCATCAGGTGTGAGGCTCCCAATGTGAGTCTCTAAGAGAAAGAATTCACTTGACTGAGACCCTCTCAGGTGTTATTAACTATAGCTGATGTTCCTCCTGAAAGCACATCTAGAAAGAGAGTGAGGGACGAATAAAAGAACATGGGTCCTAGACTCCTTAGGGGAGAATCAGAGGAGAGGATGGTGGATCTAAGGGCCAAACTCAAAGTAGAATAAGCAGAAAAGATCACCTAGTTTAACCCCTACCTTCTAGCAGGTCAAGTTTTATAATTTCCATTTATTTCAGAGAAGAGGCTACCCAAGGCCCAAAGAATTCAATTCAACAAGTGCTTTTTCAGTCCCTGTTTCATGCCAGGCCCCATGTTAAACAGTTGGAGAATGGTTTACAAAGTCCTTTGTGACAAAGTGGAAGAAATACTGATCTTGGTTCTAGGAAGAGCTGGTTTCTAATCCCTTCCTCTTGCCTTTGCTAGCTGTGTGGTCTCATGAGCAGGTCACTTTATCTCCCTGTGCCTCTGTTGCCTCATCTGTCAAATGGGAGTTGGACTCAATGGCCTCAGAGTTCCATCCCAGCTTTATATCTTTGATCCAATGATGCATAAAATTCAGTAATGCTTCCCTCACAGGATTACCGTGAGGCTCAAATGACATCATGTCTATCAAACACTCTGAAAATATGAAAGTGTCCTTAGATGCCAATTATTCTCATTATCATAGTGGAAAGGGCACTAGATTTAGAGGCAGGAGATCTCTGACATGAGCCTTTCAGTCTCAATTTCTTCATGTGTATAATGGACATTTTACATTAGGTATTTTCACTACTTCCCAATGTTTTTGTGACTGAAGGACTTTTGTGAGCTATAGAAATTGGAGATATAATTCTACTAAGGTGTCTGGGGGGGGTCACAAAAATTTTGGAAATCAATTTGCAATTAAACATAAAAAGTTACTAAGAAGGGCAACTGACCAGCTATGTACCACTTCTAGGTCCAAAACACCAACCAGATCAAAGAGATAAGAAATAGCTTTTAATGAACAAAAAAAATTGGAATGACTCTTTTGTAGTAAGAAAAACCCAGGAACTAAAGAGGTGCCCATCAGGAGATGAATGACTAGATGTGTTATGGTATACACGCAGGACTGAATACTATTGCACTGTATGAAATGATAGAAAGGATGAATTGAGAAACCTGAGAAGAATTGTATGAACTGATGCAAAGTAAATAGAATCACGAAGACAATTACACAATAATGATAGTAATGTAAAGACAAATCATTTGAAAGCTGTAAGTATTCTGGTCGACCCAATGACCATCCATGATACTAGAGGACCTATGATGAAGCATGCTCCCTACCCCCTGACAAAGAGATGAAGGTCTCAGGGTACAAAATAAAACATATATTTTTCAAATACAGTCAATGTATGCTTTTGTTTTGCTTGACGATGAGTATTTGTTGCAAGGAATTTGATTTTCATTTTCCTTCCTTTAATGGGGTAGGAGTAGAAGAAAAAAAAAACAGACTCTGTTCATTAAAAAAATAAAATTAATTTAGACCCCCCCCAAAAGGAATAAAATAACTTGTCTAAGGCCACATATTGAGTCAGTCCTGACATTTTGACCTATAGCTGAAAATTCAGCAGAGCTTGAAGAGCCAGGTGAAAGAGGAACTCCTTGAGCTGGGTGGGGAGTATGAAGCCCCCAGACTTAAAACAGAGACATAGAGGAGTTGGTGAGGCATGTTAGGGGAACAATGGTTTGGATGAGGTCTCCTAAATGGAAAGATACCCTTTGTGCAGCTGGCATCAAACTGGTCCAGATTTCCATCTTCATACAGGTAAGTCATTATGAATCCCATTTTGCAAATAAAGTAGCTAAAGCCCAGGACAATGAAATGGTTAGAGGAACTTCCCTTGTCATATTAACTTCTAACTAGGTCTGGGGCTAGACCTGAAGGTTCCAGTCATTTGCTATTATAAGACCTACAGGATCCTTGAGGACAGAGGCCCCCCTCCCTCTGTCAGTGTTTCCCCTTCCCCATTTTTGATACCTGTAGGGCTGAGGGAATGTCTTGATGTTTGATTTGTAATCTTATTCTATTTGCTCTTTAAACATCCACATAATCCCCTTAATCTTTTTACATCTCACCTGCCAAAATGTCTCTGCAGTTTCCATTAGTCCCACTCTGGCTGGATTTACTTACTCAAGAATAACAAAATGTCAGAGCTGGGAGAGCCCTTAGAACCCAGAATATCAAAGCAGGGAGGGGCCTTAGAACATAGAATGTCAGAGCTGGGAAGAGCTTTGGAACCCAGAATGTCAGAGGTGATGGGGCCTTAAGACAGAGTGTGTCAGAGCTGGGGCGGGAGTAGGTGGGGTTTAGAATATAGAATATTAGACCTGAAAGCATCCTTGGAGCACAGAATATCAGAGCTTGGAGGGAACTTGGAGACCCTCTAGAACAATGTTTCTCAAACTTTTTTATTTCAGAACCTCTTTACACTCTTTAAAATTATTAAGGACCCTTCCCTCAAAGAGCTTTTGTGTATGTGGATTATATCTCTTAATATTTACTCTATTTGAAATTATAACTCCTAACATTATTATGAAAATGATTTTCACCTCAAGGGACGCCCCCCCCCAACATCCTGGGTTCCCTGGACCACACTTTAGGCACTAGGGTTAGTCTAACATTTTCATCTTTTAGATTAAAGGGCTAAGTCTCCCAAAAGGAAAGTGGCTTAACCAAAGTCACACTACTGTGGAAGAATGGGGGTTCCCACCAAAGTCTTGGGCATCCCATATCCTTTGTCCTTTCACTCCCTCCCACTTTCAGATGCATGCTACTTCCCTTAATTGTTCCCTATGAGGCCAGGCCTTCATTTTCCTCTCATACAGTTCTCTACTTCAGGAGCCTAGCAGTGCTAGCCTTCTGAGATTCAAACAAACACTATCTGGGCAAAAGCCAAGAAGTGCGTAATATCTTTGTTTTGTTTTATTTCAGGACCTCCCTCACAAAGGGTTTTTTGCATTTACCTCTTTTTAAATGTTATATTTAGACTCATATGCACATATAATATATGTATTCTATCTATTTATCTTTCCATCTATCTGTCCATCCATCTATCCATCTTATCCATCCATCTATCCATCCATCCATCTATCCATCCATCCATCTATCTATCTATCTATCTATCTATCTATCTATCTATCTATCTATCCATCTATCTATCTATCTATCCATCTATCCATCTATCTATCTTTCTATCTTTCTATCCATCCATCCATCCATCCATCCATCCATCCATCCATCCATCCATCCATCCATCCATCTATCCATCCATCCATCTATACATCTATCTGTCTGTCTATCTATCTATCAATCAATCTATCAATCTATCTATCTATCTATCTATCTATCTATCTATCTATCTATCTATCCATCTATCCATCTAGCTATCCATCCATGTTACTCCCTAACTATTTTTTAAAAGCTTTACTTACTGTCTTAGAATCAATACTGTACATTGGTTCCAAGGCAGAAGAGTGGTCAGGGCTAGGCAATGGGGGTCAAGTGACTTGCCCAGGGTACTACAACTAGGAAGTATCTGAGGTAAAATTTGAACCCAGGACCCCCTCATCTCTAGACCTGGTTCTCAATCCACTGAGCCACCTAGCTGCCCCCACCCCTTAATCATTAACCCAGGATCAAAGCACAGAGTAGATTAAGATCCATTCAAATCTAAGCCTCAAACCATTTTTTGAAACCAATCAACCAAAATACGCATTAGTTCAAAGCAAAAGAGTAAAGTAAAAATATTCAAGTAAAAAATGGAGTTAAAAGATTTTCCCTCCTCCTACCATGCACACATGGGCACACTTTCCACAGGTTACCACACCTCCAAGGGCACAAACACACAAAGAATACAGAAGTTAATCATCATCACTGCACCCATTTATATAACACCTACTGTGTGTCAGGCATTGTACTAAAGTGCTTTACAAATATCTCATTTGATCTTCACAGCAACTTTGATAGACAGGTGTTATTTCCCCCCATTTTACAGTTAAGGAAACTGAGGCAAGAAGAGTTTAGGGCCTTACTTAAGGTCCCACAGCTAGCAATCATCTGAGGGTAGATTTGAACTCAGGTCTTCCTGATTTGGGGGCTCAGCACTCTCAACACTGTACCATCTCTTTGCCTCTAGTCTAGAAAATAGCTATAGAAGGCATGCAGGTGGGGCTATTTGTAGACAAGAACATCTACAAGGGGAATACATACCACATATAGCTGTGGTCAGGGCATACCCCTGGAGGGCAACCACACAAAGGATTATGTGTGGCAAGGGCACACAGGTGGTCAGGGCAACCTTTGTGACAGCAGCGTTGCTAAAGTCCTCTGTGAGGGTATCTTATAGCTCTTTGCTGCTCTCTGTTGGGGATTATTATTTTGTCTCTGTAGGTTGTCTGTAGTTTCCACTGGTCTTGGGTCAATCAATCGTTCTTTTAAGAGTGGGGGGCATTCAGGCTCCTCAGAGTCTTCCTTGAAGTTGCTTTCTGTTGACATCTGCTGTTGTATAGTGGCTAGTAAGTCTCTCCCTGGTAAAAGAAGACTAAAGCTCTATTTTAGTACATAGCTAAGGATTATGAGCCACTACAGCCATTTGGACCCTTGACAAAAGCCAGTAAAATACCTTCTGGTTAAAATTAAGTATTTTTAAGTTGCTTTTCTCCTGGTCTAAATGAAAGATCCTTGGCTCCAAGCCCTCGTCTGACTTGGGATTAGAAATTCCTCTTTAATTCCATTTAATTGTCACTCTGTCACTAAATTTTAGGGTAGCTAAGAGATAGGGTGAATAGAGTGTTGGATCTACAGTCAGGATGGCTTATCTGCCTCAGTTCAAATCTGGCTTCAGACACTTTCTAGCTGTGCAACCCTGAACAAGTCACTTAACCCCAGTGGCCTCAGTTTCCACATCTGTAAAATGAGTTAGAGAAGGAGATGGCAAATCAATCCTGTATCTCTGCCAAGAAAACTCTAAGTGGGGTTTTCTACCTTCTACTTTAGGGACACCGCTCAACAAAAGCCAGTAATGTTCCCTTACTGATATGGAAATGAACCGAGGAATACACAGAACCTGAAGTCTTAGCAGGCTGCCGGTGGTCTGTATTCTTGCCTTTATTATTTATAATTATCACCAACAACATAAAGCTCACATTTTTTCCATAATTTTAATAACTTTCCATAGTTAAGCCTCTGAAGACAAATCCCACAGGTCTGGACAGACCAGGGCTCCCAGAATGTTATAGCCTCCAGGAAGCAGAATGTTGCCATACACCTCACTCTGCATTCTTTAGATCAGAAGTTGGGGTGTCCTTAGCACATTGAGAGAATCCCTTTGGAAGCTTATTTATCAAAGAGTGGGAGGACTGATTCTATAATAAGGGTAGTAGTATTTATGCAATGGAAATCACAGTAGGAGTCAAAAAACTTGAGTTCAAGTCCTGCCTGCAAACTCCTTTGTGACCATGGACAGGGTATTTTATCATTTGTTAAAACTCCACCTGCTGTCTTAATATCAATTTTAAGAGCAGCAAGGGGTAAGCAATAGGAGTTAAGTGACTTACTCAGGGTCATATAACTAAGAAGTGTCTGAGGTCAGATTTGAACCCAGGACCTCCCAACTCCAGGCCTGGTCCTCTATCCACCCCCAGGTCATTTATTATCTTGAGCTTGCCCCTGAAGGCTCAGGGTAAGAAGGAGGGTGGTGTCAGGAGGAAAGGAAACATTTGGTTTTCAGAATTGCTATAGGAACGTCAGATATTGTTTTTTACATGTAATTAGAGAAAAAAGAAAACAATATTTTAAAATAAAATAAAATGATCACATGGCTCAATGGGGATACGATTGGAGATGTAGACTCTAAACGATCACTCTAGTGCAAATATCAATAATACAGAAATAGGTCTTGATCACTGACACATGCAAAACCCAGTGGAATTGTGCATTGGCTACAGGAGGGGGAAGGGAGGAGGGGAGGGAAAGAATATGAATCATGTAAGTATGGAAAATATTCTAAGTTAAATAAATAACATTTTTTTAAAAGAATGAAACAATTAAAATAAATAAAATAGCAAATAAAATAGCAAAAAATAAATGTGTTGTATGGTGGGGAGAAGGTCAGCGTTTTGGAAAGAACACTGGGCTGGAAAAAAAGGACCAAAGTTTGAACCAAGCCTCTCACACAAACTAGCTAAACTTATATCACTTTGCCTCTCTAAACCTCAGTTGTTTCATCTGAAAAATGGGAATAAAAATAATTATAGCTCTTCACAGTGTGGTTGTGAGGATCACACGAGATAATGAACTTCTCAAGCTTTAAAAAGCAACCTACACAGTCTCTTTTTTAAAATTTTATTTGATTAATTTAGAGTATTTTTCCAGAATTACAAAAAACATGTTCTTTTCCTCCCCTCCTCCCAACCCCCTCCCAAATCCGTCGTACAATTCCACTGGGTTTTACATGTGTTTTTGGTCAAGACCCATTTCCATATTATTGATATTTGCACTAGGGTGATTGTTTATAGAGTCTACCTCCCCAATCATATCCCCATAGAACCATGTGATCAAGCAGTTGTTTTTCTTCTGTGTTTCTGCTCCCACAGTTCTTCCTCTGGATGTGGATAGTGTTCTTTCTCATAAGTCCCTCAGAATTGTCCTGGGTCATTGCATTGCTGCTAGTAGAGAAGTCCATTGTTAGATTGTGTCACAGTGTATGAGTCTCTGTGTACAATGTTCTCCTGGTTCTACTCCTCTCACTCTGCATCAATTCCTGGAGATTGTTCCAGTTCACATGGAATTCCTCCAGTTCTTTTGAGCATAATAGTATTCCAACACCAACATATACCACAGTTTGTTCAGCCATTCCCCAATGGATGGGCATCCACTCATTTTCCAAATTTTTGCCACCACAAAGAGCGCAGTTATGAATATTCTTGTACAAGTCTTTTTCCTTATTATCTCTTTGGGGTATAAACTCAGCAGTGCTATGGCTGGATCAAAAGGCAGACAGTCTTTTATCACCCTTTGGGCATAGTTCCAAATTGCCTTCCAGAATGGTTGGATCAATTCACAACTCCACCAGAGTGCATTAATGTCCCAACTTTGCCACATCCCCTCTGCAACATTCATTACTTTCTGTTGCTGTCATGTGAGCCAATCTACTAGGTGTGAGGTGGTACCTCAGAGTTGATTTGATTTGCATTCCCCTGATTATAGAGATTTAGAACACTTTTTCATGTGCGTATTAATAGTTTTGATTTCTTTATCTGAAAACTGCCTATCCATGTCCCTTGCCCATTTATCAATTGGGGAATGGCTTGATTTTTTTTGTACAAATGATTTAGCTCCTTAAAAAATTGAGTAATTAGACCTTTGTCAGAGTTTTTTGTTATGAAGATTTTTCCCCCCAATTTGTTGCTTCCCTTCTAATTTTAGTTGCATTGGTTTTGTTTCCTACACAGTTTCATGTGGAATCTTCTTTTCATGTTCTGTTTATATGAAAATGCTTACTTTTCCTTGCTGGTTGAGTTCAAAATGAAAAAAATTATATTAAAAACCTATGCAAGTCAATAAATATTTATTATGTAAAAATAAAATAAAATAAAATAAAGAGCAACCTACAGAATAGCCAGCATTTATATAGGAATTTAAAGGTTTCCCAACATTTATGAATATGTTTTTTACTTTATCCTCACAACAATCCTGGGAGCTATGTGCTCTTGTTATCCCCTTTTTACAGATGAGAACACTGAGGCACTGAAAGATTGAGTTGACTTGCCTAAGGTCACAAGGCTAGTACCTGAAGCTGTCTTTGAACCCAGATCTTCTTGACTCCAGATTTAGTACACGAAACACTGCTCCATCTAGCTACCTATTAAATATTAAGGACTCCCATTGTGAAAATAGTGTGATTAACTAAGCATGCTTCCCATCTTGTACTTTTGAAGTTAACTTCCTGAGTGCTAATGTAGAATTTTACATTTCTTATGATTAATTTTTATAGTATTAGTTTCAACCCAATGTTCTGGGGCCACTAGGTGGCAATGTAGAAAGAAAGCTAGGCTCAGAGTCAGGAAAACTGAATTCAAATCCAGCTCCAGACATTTACTAGCTGTGTGACCCTGGACAAGTCACATCACCCTGTTGGCCTCAGTTTCCGCATCTGTAAAATGAGCTGGAGAAGGAAATGGCAAAACACTACAGTATCTTTACCAAGAAAAACTCCAAATGGGGTTACAAAGAATCAGGCAGGACTGAAAGGGCTCAAGAACAACGAATGTTTCGGGCTGTCCAGATCTTTGTGGAACCTGTCTCTGTCATCCAGTATATTAACTAACCCTCCAAATAGTGTATCATCTGCAAATCTGATAGACAAATCCTTCAGTCAAATGCAACAAGCATTTGTGAAGTGCCTATTGCATGCCATGCATTTGGCATGACATCTTTGCCCTTATTTGTGCCTTTGATAAAAATATTAAATTGCATGAGACCAAGGACAGATCCCTGAGACACCCCACCAGAGACCTCCTCAAGTTGGCATCAAGTTGTTAATGAGTTCATTCTGAATGGACTCTTTTGGGTTCAGAGATTCAAATGACTCTGATGCCACCCACCATACTTCCATGATTTAGCCCACATCTCTCCACTTCATTTAAAAGAATTGTTGCTATAACATTTTCCCAGAGTGGAAACCATGTCCAAAAAAGAAAATGAATGATCTGGTATGATCTGTTCTTGATATGATGTAAGCCCTACCAGCTCTCACATTTTAGGATTCTATGAATTTAACAACCCTGCGAGGGTTGCCAGCTGCCAGATGCTATTAGCCCTGTCTTGTCAATGGGGAAACTGAGGGACAAGAGATTTTCGCCTACTGAAGGTCTCCTGATCAATTAGTGACTGGCTAAGGCCCCATCCTGCTGCCTCGAAGCCTAGCATCCTTTCCTTTAGATCCTGCTGCCTCTGGCAATGTCCCTTCTTCCAGAAGAAAGCCTGCTCCCCCCAGAGTCAGACAAGGGAACATTTATAAAGCAAAATGCTCATTAGGAGAAAGTGGAACGATGTGATCTGTCTAGGACCTGAAGTTCTTGGTCCCTAGGCTGGGAGAGAAAAAACAGCTCAGCAGCTGCCTCCTTAAATCCATCTTTTTTCCCTCCCTGCATTCACACACCTCCTCTCTTCCTATAGCTCCATCTTTTATCTTTGTTCTTAGGTATGAGTCTCTCTCTTTCACTATCTCTGTTTCCTTCTCTGGTTATCTGTGTCTGCCTCTGCATCTTTCCATCTCCCTCTGTCTCCCTGTCTCCCTATGTCTCTTCCTTTCTGTCCCTGTCTCCCTCTGTCTCTTTGTCTCCCTCTGTCTATCTTGTTTCTCTGTTTCTCTCTGACATCTCATTTTATTGGTTTCTCTTCTCTGTGCCTCCTTTTCTCCATCTCTCTCTCTCTCTCTTTGTCTCTCTCTCTCTCTTTGTTTCTCTCTCTCTCTCTTTCTCTCTCTCCCCTGTCTGTCTCTCTGTCTCCCCCACCTCTCCCTTTCTCTGTCTCTCTCCTGTCTCTGTCTGTCTCTCTGTGTCTTTCTCTTTCTATCTCTCCATCTCTCTACCCCTTCCACCCTCTCCCTCCTCTTTTCTCCCTTTCCCTCTCTCCCCACCCCTTTCTCTGTTCTCTTTTTGTTTTTCTCATTCCTTCTGGGCCTCCCTTATACTCTAATTCTCTGTCTCCATCTTTCTGTTTCTACTCTGCTATCTTCTCTCACCTGCCCTCCTTTCTCTCTTTATTTTCCACTCTGATATCCCGTGAGGAAGTTCCCATCCCTGGATAACTAGGTGAATAAAGCAGGAGTCAGAAAAACCTAGATTAAACTCCTGCCTGAAAATTTTGCTAGCTGTGATTCTGGGCAAGTCACGTAAGCTCTCTGTATAGCAGTTTATTCATCTATAAAATGGGGATAATTACCTCCCAGGATTCTTGTGAGGCATTGAGAGGAAGAACTGTGGGAGTAGAAAGGCAGGAGAAAAACATATATGACTTATTGTTTGTTTATTTGGGTATGTGATTGGGGGTTTGGGCTTCAAAAGATTGCTCTATAGCAAAAATGAATAATATGGAAATAGATATCAAATGACAACATTTGTACAACCCAGTGGAATTGCTTGTTGGCTCTGGGAGTGGGAAGGGAAAGAAAACGAATCATGGAAACATGGGAACATATTTAAAAAATAAAAAGAATTGTTGTGAGGAGCAAATGAGTTAGCTTACTCCAAGTCAAGTGACTCTCAGAGACTCTGTTCACCATGTCCCATCCACCATCCACCCTCCATTCCTTTGGCTGTTCTGTGGCATTTTGTGGGGGAGAAGGTGGACCTCCCTGGCCTCTAAAAAGCTTCTGCCAGAGGGCAGGAGATCCACAGACTGGTCAGGATGGCTTTCTGACCTCTCTACCCTCCAGGAACCCTGTCTGGGACAAAGGTGCTCCTCCATACTACTCAGGCATCCTCATGGAGCAAGTAGAGGGATGGCATTTGGAAGGAGGCTAGATAGACATGGAAGAGTGACATGATTTAGAGGCAGAAGGACTCTTAAATACCATCTAAGTCAGCCTCCTCATTTTACAGAGGAGGAAATGGAAACTGAGAGAAGGGAACTGGGAGCAGGGAGCAGGGCCAAGCTTCACACCCAAGGTCATTCTGCCATTGCCCTCCTCATTAGAGATGGAATGTTCTCCAACTGGTCTGGAGAAGAAGATATGAACTCTGGGTGGTATAGAAAATGTAGAAAGAGGGGCTGAGGGAGCCCTGAGGGCCTCCAGCCCAAGTGCTTGCCTACTTTAGGAATCCCCATCAAAGCATCCCCTAACAGAGTCATTATCTATTTTTGACTTGCCCACCTCTGGCAAGAGTGAACTCACTATCACCTGAGGAACAAAGAATATAGTATAGCCTGGGGTGCAAGGGAGTACAGGAATAAAGGTGTAAGGAAAGACTTCCTGGAGGAGGTGGGGCTTAAGTGGAGCCTTGAAGGACGTAAAGGATTTGGAGATGGAAAGAGGAGAAGAGAGAGTATTTCTGGGAAAGGCACAAATAATGGGAAGCAAGTAAGTGCATACACAGGATCAGAGATTTAAAGTTGGAGGGGGCCTTAGACTATCCTCTGGATCCATCCACTCCCAATCTTTGTCATCTTATGGAAGACAAAACTGAGGCACAGAGGGATCAAATGACTTCCCAAGGACACACATGTTAAAAAAGTAGGATTTGAATACAAGTCCACATATTTCAAAGCGAGTGTTCTAAACATGTACTATGCTCCATCCCTGCAATCAAACCCTTTTCCTCTCAAAGAGTCATCAGCTTGAAGGGCTCAGAAAACTTCTAGTCTAAGTTCCATGGGAACATGAACCCCTCTAAAAAGTGGTCATCCAGCCTCTGTTGGAAGTCCTCCTAAAGCAAAAGGGAGCCCAGTGCCTCCCAAGGCTGCTCACCTCACTTTGGGACAGCTCTCATTGTTGTGGAGATGGTTGCTCACTTGTTTCAGTCATGTCCAACTCTTCATGACCCTGTTTAGGGTTTTCTTGGCAAAGATACCGGAGTGGTTTGATATTTCCTTCCCCAGCTCACTGGATAGATGAGGAATTGAGGGCTATGGTGGTAGTTTGTGACTTTGACTACATTCCTCAAGCACAGCACCACCATCAAACCTATCCCACAGTCATCTAGGATAAGGGAAAGCAGGCATCCAGATGTGATGCCAAGAGTACCAATTGTAAAGTCAGAGGACCCAAATTTGAACTCTAGTTCTGTTATGACCTGCCTTGTGACTTTAGGGAGCTATGTTCTAAGGTCTGTCCCAGCTCTGACATTCTGGGTTCTAAGGTCTGTCCCAGCTCTGACATTCTCTGTTCTAAGGTCTCTCCCAGCTCTGACATTCTCTGTTCTAAGCTCCCTCCCAGCTCTGACATTCTGGGTTCTAAGGTCTCTCCCAGCTCTGACATTCTCTGTTCTAAGGTCTGTCCCAGCTCTGACATTCTGTGTTCTAAGGTCTCTCCCAGCTCTGATATTCCCTGTTCTAAGGTCTCTCCCAGCTCTGACATTCTCTGTTCTAAGGTCTCTCCCAGCTCTGACATTCTCTGTTCTAAGGTCTCTCCCAGCTCTGACATTCTCTGTTCTAAGGTCTCTCCCAGCTCTGACATTCTCTGTTCTAAGGCCTTTCCCAGCTCTGACATTCTGTGTTCTAAGGTCTCTCCCAGCTCTGGCATTCTCTTTTCTAAGGTCTCTCCCAGCTCTGACATTCCCTGTCCTAAGATCTCTCCCAGCTCTGGCATTCTCTGTTCTAAGGTCTCTCCCAGCTCTGACATTCTCTGTTCTAAGGTCTCTCCCAGCTCTGACATTCTGGGTTCTAAGACCCCTCCCAGCTCTGACAGTTTATGAATCCATGACATTATGAACTTTAGAGGCTGAGAAATGGCCATACCAGGAGACTTTGATAAGAAAAACCAGGAAAAATAAGGAAATAGAGTCAGGCATCTCTCTAGCACCTGGGACTCTTACATTCATGAGAACCACAGTATGGAAGTGAGGGAATAGGAGTACCTTCAGGTAAACCTTCAGATGTAATAAGGAATACCATACCTTGGTTGGGCCTTTTGAAACTCTGGAACCTACCAGTTTGTAGAATATAATTGTTTTCATAAGAAAATAGTGTTACATCTAGAAAGAGACTTAAAACAGAGAAAATCAGAGTTTAAGAAGTCTCTTGGAATAAAGAATTTCAGAACTAGAAGGACCCTTGGAACACAAAATGTCAGAGCTGAGAGGATTCTGAAAATATGGTATGTCAGAACTGAGAGAAGCCTTTGCACATAGAATGTCGGAGGTGAGAGGAACATTAGAACAAAGAACACCAGTGTTGGAAAGACCCTTGAAACACAGAATGCCAGAGCTGAATGGAACCTTGAAATATGGGATGACCTATGGCTAGGAAGCCATTTGGGACTCAGGTCAAATCTGCAAAAGATGCTAGAATTTAGAATGTTAGAACTAGAGGTTCCTTAGAGGTAATCTCAGCTCTCTCATTGCAGAGAAGAGGAAACAGGCTCAGGAAGACATGTCAGAGCTGGGACCTTACTATTGCCTAAGTGCTCTTCCTTCGCATCATGGTTCCTCAAGGAGGTTCTGGTTTTCACAAATGTGTCTCTGTTATCCTCTCCAGACTGCTTCCCTGACCCAGCAACCACTTGACCCCCAGGATGCCTGCCAAGGGGAGCCTCCCTCACCCCAGGTTCCCCTTTCATTTCTTAGAAACCCCCCCACTTTTGCTGACTGTGCCTGTTTGTCTAGTGGAACCCCTCAGGGTCTCCAGACCAAGAAAGGGGAAGTGGGAAGGGATACGAAAGTTGGCACCCTTCTGAAAAGGAAGGATAAGGTCATTTCCCTCCAGGCCCTAATAGCTCCCCTTCCTTGAGGGTGCAGAAAGTGTGGAGCCAGGCAGCCAGTGGAAGAGTCTCACCCAAGCCCAGAACCCCAAGTGCAGGTAAGACCTGAGAGTTCAGCTACATGGGAGAGGGTATTGGCTGGAGCCCCAAGGTCAGGGTCAGGGTACTCCCAGACATTGCCTCAGAAGGGTCTGGGACCTACTCCCATGATTAGGGGGTGAGAAGAATGACAATGGAATGAGAGATCTGGGGAGGGGGCAGTGATGATGGGGGGGGGATTAAGCCCAAATGGCAATGGGGGCAGGGGAAGGGAATCTGGGTAAGGGACACTGGTAATGGCGGAGATGGCCATGAGGGAGAAGGGGGAAGGAGGAAGATAGAACTTCAGAGAGGGAACAGGGGGGAAAAACCAGGTCTCATAGGTTGGAGCATCAATTCATACAGCATAAGGGTGGGGTCCCACATGCTCAATGCTCCCTCCTGTCCCTTGGCCCTCCCAGCAGAGCACCAAGCTTCCCTCCACCTCTCCTTCCTTTGCCGTTGAATCCCATCCTTATCTCTGTCCTCAGGAGCACCTGGGGGGGGGGGAGGTGGGGCCCTCTGCCAGGTATAGCCAAAGGAGGGTGAGAAGGAGGGGTGCTGCTAGAGGCTTCTTCTGGGAGAGGTAGATGTCTGGCCACAGTCTTTTCTAGGCTGGCACAGCTGGACCTGAATAGGACACTCTTGTGAGCAGGAGAATGAGACCAGGATGAATGGGGTACCTGCCCCTGAACCCCTTCCAGTATGACCTTTCTCCCCATAGGCAGGATGGCCTTGTGGGCCTGGCTGGCAGCCTGTGTCCTGGCTGTGTGCCTGGGCTCCACCTTGCCAGAGAGTGTGTGCAAAGCTCCTGATGGGCAGCCGGGGCAGCCTGGAGTCCCAGGTCTGAATGGGCGCCCAGGACCCAAGGGGGATCCTGGTGAAAAAGGTAAGCATGGCCACCAGAGGCAAAGCCCTTCCCCCTGCTCAAGCCCACTCAGGCCCAGAGACCAGGATGAGCATGGTGGGGAGGAGGATGGGAGGGGAGCAGTAAGCTGAGGAATTCCTTAGGGAGATGTAATGATACAAACACAGACCGAGCAACCAGACATATGGGTTCAAATCCCAATTCTTCCATGGGCTAAATGACTTGGGCCAAGTCTTTCGTATGTTTCTGGGCTTCAGTTTCTCTCTGCTCTTCCCATCCCACCCCATTTAAAAAAATTAATGAAGGAAATGAGCTATGGAATCTTCCTGATTGCTTCTTTTTTTTACTTCTTTAAACCCTCACCTTCCATCTTAGAATCAATACTGTGTAGTGGTTCCAAGGCAGAAGAGGGGTAAGGGCTAGGCAATAGGGGTGAAGTGACTTGCCCAGGGTCACAAAGCTTGGAAGTGTCTGAGGCCAGATTTGAACCCAGGACCTCCTGACTCTAGGCCTGATTTTCTATCTGAGCCACCTCACTGCTCCTTCCTGGTCACTTAAACTCCAAACCCAAGCAGGAAGGACCAATGGAGGCATGGGACAATCCACAACCAAGCCTTCAGCTCCCCAACTTTGCTAAGCCCAACCTGAGCTCTGTCCTTCAGGGCTTGGGAGGAGAGGAAAGGATCTTAGGAAAAGGGAATATGGGTGGGTGGGGGAGTCCCACATGCTCAATGTTCTCTCCTCTCCCTTGACCCCATTCTCCTTTAGCCCTTTCTCCCAGCAGAGTTCCAAGCCTCCACCTCTCCTTCCTTTAATTCTGAATCCCATCTCTCATCTCAGGAGCAACTCCAGGGGCCATATGGAGTCAGAAGGGAAATGACTTGTTAAAGGTCACACAAGTAGTAAAAGGCAGAGGTGCAATTACAATCCAGGGTTCATTTTACAGCACCAAAATAGAGGGAAACAAAGCAAAAACCAGGCAATTTGCCCTGATGTTTGTGTTCTGTGGATTTCCAAGATCCACTCTCACCTCCCAGACAAACATAAGCCAGTCTGCCCCCTCACCTGCTAAGCAAACCAGTTCTAACAGTGAAAAGAAGACAGTCTTTCTCTCCTTCACCCCCAGGACAGATTCACCAAAGCAGTTCTAGGAAGTGAGAAAAATGTTGGCATGTGGTTTTAGTACTAGCTTGGCTGCTGGCCAGCTGTATGATCTTAAGCAAGTCACTTTCTTTCTCTTGGTCTGAGATTCCTCATCTGTAAAGTGAGGAAAGTGAGACTGGATAATCTTTAAGCTTCCTTCCAGTTCTGGCATTCCCTTTCCTAAAGTCTCTTCCATCACCAATATTCTAGGTTTTAACATTCTATATTCTAAGGCCACTTCTAGCTCTGACATTCCATGTTCTAAGGCTTCTCCTAGCTCTGACATTCCATGTTCTAAGGCTTCTCCTAGCTCTGACATTCCATGTTCTAAGGTTCCTTCCAGATCTGACAGTCTGTCTGCATAAGAACCCTCCTTGATCTGACATTGTATGTTCTAAAGCTTCTCCCAGAACATCATATTCCATGTTCTAAGGCTTCTTCTAGCTCTGACATTCCATGTTCTAAGGCTTCTTCTAGCTCTGATATTCTGTGTTCTAAGGCTCTTTCCACATCTGACAGTCTGTATAAGGACCCTCCTCGCTCTGACATTCTAAAGCTTCTCCTAGATCTGACATTCCATGTTCTAAGTCTCCTTCCAGATCTGACAGTCTGTCTGCATAAGGACCTCCTCGCTCTGACATTGTATGATCTAAGGCTGCTCCCAGCTCTAACCCTTTATTCTTACAGCCTGCTTTCTAAGGCTTGTGGGTCTTCACCTAGGTGCTCGGTTTTACCCATACAAAGACCATGTACCATCTTAGGGCAAAGCCCTCAAGGTCCCTCCAAAGTTGCTTCAACTAATCTGGGATTTCTGGTGTTCAGACTATCCCCAGGCTACTCATGCACTCAGTCACTGAGTTCTCTTCCATAACAGGGGCACCAGGAGTAAGGACTGGGATCCGTGGCCTCAAGGGGGATGAGGGTGAACCTGGTTTTCCCGGAAAACCTGGAAATAGAGGTTTTGGAGGTCCCCCTGGTCCCCAAGGACCCCAAGGAAGCCCTGGAGAGAAGGGTTCCAAGGGAGAGATGGGAAGAATTCAAAACCAGATCAAACCAGCCTTCTCGGCAGTCCGGAAGAACCCACAGGAGAATGGGAACGTGGTCATATTCAACAACATCATCACCAACCAGGAAGACTGCTACCAGAGCCACACGGGCAAGTTTATCTGCAATTTTCCCGGCTACTACTACTTTACCTTCCATGTGGTGTCCAATGGGGACCTTTGCCTCTACATCGTGTCCTCCAATGGAGGCCAGACCAAGCGCTCCTTGGGCTTCTGCGACAGCAACAGTAAGGGAATCTATCAGGTCAACTCTGGTGGCATAGTGCTGAAGCTCATAGAGGGTGATCAGGTGTGGATCGAAAAGGATCTCCAGAGGGGTAGCAGGATCTACAGTGGGAATGACGCAGACAGTGTCTTCAGTGGCTTTCTACTCTTCCCTTCCAACTGAATTTGGGGCCCTAGGGTAGAGAAGCTTGGGCTAGCCAGCAAAGGCCAGCCTTTCAGCTTGGACCCTTCTATTACTTCCTACTTACATGGGATTATACCTATAGAGCTGCAAGGAACCTCAGGAGTCATTTTGTACAATGCCTTGATTTTACAGATGAGGGAACAAATAAAACTCAGAGAAGTTTAGTAACTTGTTCAGAGCTGCACAGCCTGGATAAGTCTGATGCAAAATCCACACCCAGTGCTCTGCCTAAGCCAATTTATCTACCTCTTGGGCAAGTCACTTAACAACAACAGCATCTATTTTTTCTAGCACTTTAGGGACTTCCCAAAGCATTGTTTTCACAAACAACCCATGAGGTAGAGAGCAAAAGGGTCATGAGCCTCACTTGTCAGATGGGGAAATTAAGGCTAGAATAGAGGTAACAACTTGCCAGAAGCTACAGTACCAGTGTCAGAGCCCTTTCCCACATGGCATCCACACTTGAATACAATTCTCCTGCCCTTTCAGTAAAATGCAAGAATGATCCCTTGATGACTTGAAGGAAGGAGGGGATGGGCCAGGTGATGGATCTCCTAAGACCCTTTCCTGTTCATGGATCCAGAAAGCTCTCTCTGCCCTTAAGCCCCTAATCCCACAGCAGCTTCCTTCTGCCCCACTCCAGAGCCATCAAAGCAAGCAATGTCAACAGGAGCAGGAGTGCCCAAAGCCACCCTCGTTGCCTAAGCCTGTCTACTCCTCTGCTTGGCTCTCCCAACTCTGAAGAAGCTCCTTTCCAGAGCTAGGGTATCCCTGAAATGTCTTCCCTTCTGAATCCGGTCTCCCTGGTAGGTCAGACATTGTCCCTCTCCTCTGTAGCTCTGAGCCCATCCGGTCATTCCTTCCAAGACCCCCTACCCACCCCTGCACTCCCAGTGCTGAGGGGAGCGAGGTTTCCTGGTCTCCTCAGGACAGCATGTAGCCACTTGCACCAAGGTTATATTGAATAAACCATGAAATTTGCTTCTTTCCGTCTTCTTCCTATTTTCCTTCCGGGCTGGGCTAGAGTGGAATTAGGGCTAGGAAAATGAGGATGGGGTCAAAAGTGTGAGAAGAGGGGTCATTGGGGCTGGAAGAATGAGACTGGAATGTCGGGAATGTGGGTTAGGAAGAGTTGGGAGGGGATAAGAGGGCACGGACTTGAAGAAGGGAAAAGAGCCAGAGGGATGAAAACAGCCTGGGGAGGCATGCCGGGAAAAGGGCAACCAGGAGAGGAAGAGTAGAAATGAAGGAAGATGAGCTTTGGGGAATTGGACCAGAGACAAGACTAGCGAGGTGAAGTGTCAGAAGAGCGTATATGGGTTAGGAAAATGGAGAGGAGGATATGGGTGTGTAGGGAAGGGACTAGGGAGTGTAGATCGAGAGAGGAAGGGTGGGGATGGACTGGACAGGAGGGGGCGGGGAGGTGGGCAAGGATAAAGGGGATTAAGGTGGGAGGATGAGACCCAGGAGGCTGGGGGAATCTTTTTTTAAATCCTATTTTATTGTCATGCAAAATTTACTTCCCTATTGGTCCGGGATGTAAGAGCCAAGTCAGACGTGACCCAAACCCCAGAGTAAAACCGTAAGTGCACCGATGTGAAAGACAACTCCGACAGTTCTTCGGCTGGAGGTGGAGAGCATTCTGGGGGAATATTCTGAGGAAGGGCAGAGGGGACGTCAGCTGTCCCTTCTCCTTCTCTGGCCTCTCACTCCTTTTCCCCCTTAGCTTTCCCTCGCTCTTGGCCCCTCACCAAGCCTCCCTCACCCCTTCCTCTCGCCCCAAGTCCTCTCCGTCATCTCTAGAAGGTTCCTCATTTCTCCCGCTATGTCCTGACTCCAAACTGAAGTGGGGCAGGAGATGGGGGCAGGGGTGGAGGGTGGGGTGCAGAGCTCAAAATGGGGAGGGAGGATGTCCTGGAAAGTCCCAAACTGGTGGCAAAACGCATACCTTTGTGGGCGGTGGCCGCCACCTGCTGGCCAAAGTAGATCTACACACAAAGGTGTCATCAGCCCCTTAGCACAGCTATGAGGGTGGCCCAAGCCCAGGTTCTGTCTAGGATGGGCCCAAAAAGCCCAGGGGAAGCCACAGGAACCAGCAGGAATACGGGATGTCACAGAATCACAAATGGGGGCCGGGGGAGGAAGGCACCTTAGGACAGAGAATAATACAATTTAGGAGTCTGGAGCTAGGAGGGGCCATAGAGAGCATCTGCAGCTCCACACCACACCACACCAACCCACATCCTAATTTTATAAATGAAGAAACTGAGACTCAAGAGAAGGAAACCAAAGTGTCCAAATGGTCCAAGTCTGTGAACTTTGTGCTGTATTACACTGAGTGATAATCAGCATTTACAGACCACAGTAAGGTTTGCAAAACATCTTACAACAACCTGTTAGATTGGCATGATTTTATCCCCTTTTACAGATGAGAAACTGAGACTGAAAAAAAGGGTGGTTCTCCTTGGGTCACACAACAACTAAGGGTCTAAGATAGGATTTGAACTCAGGTCACTACTCCAAGTATCTCACTCTTTCCAATGATACCTAGCAGATTCTCCCTCCCCACTGGCTGTGACATGTTGTGCCCACACTGCAGCAAGGGCCCCTTGCCTCTACTGCTTAGGACATGTATGCTCTGTTGTGTATCCAGCCACAGGAATAGATGAGGGTCAGCCATTCACACCCTACTCTCATCCTGGGATGATGGCTATTGGTACCCTGATTTGAGAAACCTTCCTATCCCACCCCACCTTGAATCTTTCTCCTTTTCACAAGAAATCCCAAGAGTAAGCAAGACATTGGAGAATCCTGATTAAGTGTTAGCTGGAAAAAAGGGAATAAAGTCTATGAAGCCATTATCAATCATTTACGCCTGAGCAGAGTTTAGTTTATTAGACTTTCCATTGAAAGATTAGGATAAAGGATGTCGTTTCTTTTGGGAGGGAGCAAGTCAAATGGTAGAACAACAGTCAGGAGAACTGGGCTGGAGGTCATCCTCTGCCAATAGGTTATTATGTGACATTAGGGCAGTCATTTCCTCTCTGAGTCTCATGTGGAAAGTGAGCAAGTTGAATTGGATGGTCTTTAAGGTACCACCCCCCCACCCAGCTCTGACAGTCTCTGTTCTAAGGTCTCTCCCAGCTCTGACATTCTCTGTTCTAAGGTCTCTCCCAGCTCTGACATTCTCTGTTCTAAGGTCCTTCCCAGCTCTGACATTCTGGGTTCTAAGGTCCTTCCCAGCTCTGACATTCTCTGTTCTAAGGACTCTCCCAGCTCTGACATTCCCTGTTCTAAGGACTCTCCCAGCTCTGACATTCTCTGTTCTAAGGTCTCTCCCAGTTCTGACATTCTCTGCTCTAAGGTCTCTCCCAGCTCTGACATTCCCTGTTCTAAGGTCTCTCCCAGCTCTGACATTCTCTGTTCTAAGGTGTCTCCCAGCTCTGACATTCTCTGTTCTAAGGTCTCTCCCAGCTCTGACATTCTCTGTTCTAAAGTCTCTCCCAGCTCTGACATTCTCTGTTCTAAGGTGTCTCCCAGCTCTGACATTCTCTGTTCTAAGGTCTCTCCCAGCTCTGACATTCTCTGTTCTAAGGTCTCTCCCAGCTCTGACATTCTCTGTTCTAAGGACTCTCCCAGCTCTGACATTCTCTGCTCTAAGGACTCTCCCAGCTCTGACATTCTCTGTTCTAAGGTCTCTCCCAGCTCTGACATTCTCTGTTCTAAGGTCTCTCCCAGCTCTGACATCTTATGTTCCAAGGGCCTGCCTAGCTGCAATGGTCTATAATTACACAGTTCCTCCTCTTTTGTAGAAAATTCTCCCCAACCCCAATGGGATCCTTCCTAATCCCCAGCACACCTTTCCCCTTATTCAGATCAGTGCAGAGGTCCTGGGCCCCAGACCAGGCTTAAGGAGCTTCTCAGTACCCTCTTTCCCCACTCCATCAACTGCAATGCCATGCTCCTCCCTGCCTCCACACAAGACCTCCTACCTTCTTGTCCCCAAGCTGAAGCTTTGGGGTAGGAGAGGGAGGGACTACCCCAGGCTTCCCAGGAGAGCTGTCCCTAGCCCTTTGAAAGCAATCCTCCCAGGCTGTGAGCCCTGCTGAGGAGCAATGAGTAAGCCAGTTTAGGCTGAAACTCAGGATCTGAATTAGAGAGGGTCAAAACTAAAGCTTAAAATAAATCAACCAACCAGCAAGCCTTAATTAAGTGTCTTCTCTGTGTCATGCACTGTGCTAGAGACGAAGCAAAATCTCAGAATCTAAGACAAAATCCAGGACTCTGAGACAAAAATGAAGCAAATATTCTATTATGGAGAAGGAGATGGCCTCTGCGCCAACTGTAATCAGCTCATG
Organism: Monodelphis domestica; assembly: GCF_027887165.1. NCBI lineage: Eukaryota > Metazoa > Chordata > Mammalia > Didelphimorphia > Didelphidae > Monodelphis > Monodelphis domestica. The sequence continues at coordinate 385,083,918 of NC_077230.1, read as the reverse complement.
GAGATCCTTGAATGCCACGACGAGGCCTGCGTTTTCTCCTCGACACAGTGAGAGCCATTGAAATTGTTTGAGGAGGAAAAGGTGTTTTTGAGACTTAGGAAAATTAATCCTTCAGTCTATCCAAGATGGAGAGAGGGGAAGGGTTGTGCAAGAGGAAGAGAGCCTTCTCTAATCCTCCCAGTGACCCTTTATCCTCTCTGATTATATCTCAGAGATCTTGCAGGCTTGGTTCCAGACCACCGAAATAAAGTGAATATTGTAGGGTTTCCCACTGCATATGAAAGTTATGTTTACAGCCTATTAAGTGTGCAAGACTATTATGTCGAGAAGCACAATGTGCATGCCTGAATTAAAAAGATATTTTATTGCTAAAAATGTTAACCATTGCCTGAGCCTTTAGTGAGTGGCAATCTTTTTGCTGATGGAGGGTCTGGCTTCCATGTTGATGATGGCTGCCCACTGATCAGGGTAGGGGTTGTTGATGGTTGGGGTGGCCGTGGCACTTTCTTCAAATAAGACAGCAATGAAGTTTGCCCCATTGATTGACTTCTCCTTTCACTCAAAACCCTTAAAAGCCGTGGAACGGTTATTAACTGACCTAATGTCAATGTTGTTGTGTCTCAGGAATAGGGACGTTCAAGGAGAGGGAAGAGGGACAGCCGGACGGTAGAGCAGACAGAACACACACATTTATCAATTAAGTTCAGAGTCTCATATGGGCATGGGACCCCAAAACAACCACAATAGTGACATCAATGTCGCTGATCACAGATCACCATAACATTATAATAGGGGGAAAGTTACTACTGTAAGAATTACCAAAATGTGATACAGTGTGAGCTCATACTCCTGGAAAAATGGGTCCCATAGATTTACTAGCTCTCTGTAGGGTTGTCAGAAACCTTCAATTTGTAAAAAAGCACTATCTGGAGAGTTCAATAAAACCAGTTATGCCTGTGTGGATTTTTTGTCTCTCTCAGTGGAGGATAAGCTCCTTGAGGGCAGGAACTATTTTTTCCCTTCCTTCCTTCCTTCCTTCCTTCCTTCCTTTCTTCCTTCCTTCCTTTCTTTCTTTCTTCCTCCCTTCCTTCCTTCCTTCCTCCCTCCCTTCCTTCCTTCCTCCCTTCCTTCCTTCCTTTCTTCCTTCCTTCCTTTCTTTCTTTCTTCCTCCCTTCCTTCCTTCCTTCCTCCCTCCCTTCCTTCCTTCCTCCCTTCCTTCCTTCCTTCCTCCCTTCCTCCCTTCCTTCCTCCCTCCCTCCCTCCCTTCCTCCCTTCCTTTCTCCCTTCCTTCCTCCCTCCCTCCCTCCCTCCTCCCTCCTCCCTCCCTCGTTCCTTCCTCCCTCCCTTCCTCCCTTCCTTCCTTCCTTCCTTCCTTCCTTCCTTCCTTCCTTCCTTCCTTCCTTCCTTCCTTCCTTCCTTCCTTCCTTCCTTCCTTCCTTCCTTTCTTTCTTTCTTTCTTTCTTTCTTTCTTTCTTTCTTTCTTTCTTTCTTTCTTTCTTTCTTTCTTTCTTTCTTTCTTTCTTTCTTTCTTTCTTTCTTTCTTTCTTTCTTTCTTTCTTTCTTTCTTTCTTTCTTTCTTTCTTTCTTTCTTTCTTTCTTTCTTTCTTTCTTTCCCTTCCATCTTGGAGTCAATACTGTGCGTTGGTTCTAAGGCGGAAGAGCAGTAAGGGTTAGGCAATGGGGGTTAAGTGGCTTACCCAGGGTCACCCAGCTAGGAAGTGTCTGAGGCTAGATTTGAATTTAGGACCTTTGGGTTCTAGGCCTGACTCCAATCCACTGAGCCACCCAGCTGCCCCTCTTTTTGCCTTTCTTAAACTGAACCCAGTGCCCAGCACAAGTAAGCTTAATAAATGCTCATTGATTGGTTGTTTTCCTCCTTCCTAACTAGTCCATTCAAATCTGGTTTTAGAACACTATGAGTGTTTGTCAGGTTGCATTGGCTATGGCCAAACAAAATTATCATTAAAAAAAAAAAACAGCTTCCCAGGCTGGGAGCTTATTGAAACCTTAAATCTTCCATACTCTTTGTCAAGCTCAGAGGTCCTGCTAGAGAAAAAAAAAAATTCTACTCCGTCCCCAAGGCTTCTTGGTTAGTCTTCCTGCCCTCGATTCTCTTCTCCTCTCCTCTCCCATCTTCCCTGGTACCATCCCCTTTAATCTTCCTTCCCCACCCCAGCCCTAGCTTTGGATGGGCCATGATCTCTGACAACTTCCAGGGGTTGATGGACGGGGAGAAACTCCAGAACCATCCCATACTGGAAGGGATAAGAGTAGGGCAAAAGAAGATTCAGGACCCCAGGGAGAGAGTTGAACTTAGTTTCCCAAAATCACTGATCCACCTCTTCTCTTCCAAACTCTCTGTGGCCCTCAACCTCCAAATGTTCCATTCTACCTGTCATATCTGTTCAGGAATGAGAAAGAATATATTCATTGGAATCATGAAGGTATAAAGAATTAGATAGAAGATGGAAGGAGATCATGATGTAGATAGGGAAATCAGAAATAAACTTTTTAAAGTACCCAGTGCCAGGCACTGACTTTACAAATATGAGAGAGAGAGAAATGAATGGATGGATGGACAGATAGATGGAAAGGCAGATAGATAGATAGATAGATAGATAGATAGATAGATAGATAGATAGATAGATAGATAGATAGATAGATAGATAGATGGATGGATAGATGGGTGGGTAGATGGATGGGTAGATAGAAAAACAGATGGATAGATGGATGGATAGAAAGAAAGATAAATGGATAGATGGATTGATATATAGATGGATAGATGATGGATAGAAAGAAAGATAGACAGATGGATAGAAAGAAAGATGGATGAATGGATGGATAGATAGATAAAGAGATGATAGATAGATAGATAGATAGATAGATAGATAGATAGATAGATAGATAGATGGATAGACAGATAGTCAAAAACAATGATGATAGAGTATTTAGTGTTTACTCTGTGCCAGGCACTGTGCCAAGCAGCCCTGAGGATATAAATTCAAGCAAGTCTCTGCCCTCAAGGAGCTTCCACTCTAATGAAGGAAAACAATATATAAGGAGGAATTGGGGAGGGGTGGAAAAGAGGGAGGAGCCTGAAGTGACTCTAAGGCCTTGTTCCAGAATAGATGAGGCAAAAGCTCACCTCACCAAGTCTTGTTTCCCAGATTTCTGATGGGAGCCAGATGAAGATAATGGCCTGAGCATAGGCCACATGGTAAGGAGACTAAAAGAACATTGGACCTGTAGTCAGAGGAGTTGTGCTCCAGAACCAATTTCAACCCTCAGCAACTAGGTGACATTAGACCACAGATTTCCTTGGGCCTCAGTTGGTTCATTTCCAAAATACAGAACTTGACAAGCATGGCCAAAAGAACAAGATAGAAAAAATGAACCTCCCTCCCTTCTTTGCAGAAGTGAGGGGGCCAGTGGTGAGGAACACTGTATATGCTGTTAGATTCAGTTCATGTACTGGTGAATTTTGCAGGGACTTTGTCTCTTCTTTCTTTTTCTCCCTCTCTATTTCTAGGGAAGACTTCCTGGATAGGGAAGGAGAGAGGGATGCATTCAGAAGTGAAAGTGAGGGACAGCTGGGTGGCTCAGTGAATCAAAAGCCAGGCCTGGAGATGGGAGGTCCTGGGTTCACATCTGATCTCAGACACTTCCTAGCTGTGTGATCCTGGGCAAGTCACTTAACCCCCATTGCCTAGTCCTTCCCACTCTTCTACCTTGAGATGATACTCAGTATTGATTTGAAGGTGGAAGGTGAGGGTTTAAAATAAAAAGAAGTGAAGGTGGTATAAAAGGATGACATTAGAAAAAAAATTAAAAACTCGGGGCTTGAATTAGATGGTTTCTAGGAGCGTTTTCAGCTAACATTTTATGGGAGAATCCTCTTTGTTCTAGGATCCCTTTCAGCCCATGTATTCTAAGTCTATAAGCCACACCATCTGAGTACCGGCCGAGCCAGCTTTGTCCTTGCTCTTGAGGAAGAGACTCTTAGTCCTCCCTACCCCCATCTATCAAACCAAAAATCCTGGAAGATCTGGGTGGGGGTTACATGTGGTCAGCCCAGCTCAGCAACCCCCAAAGTTCCTATTCGGGGAAACGATGGGAAAAGAGGATGTGAAATCGGAGGGAAAGAGGGAGGGAAAAGATGAAGGGGGAGGGGGAGGGGACATGGTGTTCTGGGCCTTCCATCCTCCCCTATTGACCAGACTTCCTCCTGCCTTCTGAGGAGGGAAGCAGTGGCCACCCGGGCACCACTTCTGTGAACAGGCCTAGAGCCTCCCAGCTCCATCCCAAGAGGCAACAGCCCCCAGGTGAGACCTCTCCCTCCCCTCCCAGGCTGACTGATAGGGTGGCATGGCTTGAGGGAGTCGAGGGGGCAGGGGGATGGTGGAGAGTTTCTCATCCGTAAAATGAGGGGAATGAGGCAGATTATCTGGGGGGGCCCTTCTAGCTCCAATATTCTCTGTCCTAAGACCCCTCTCAGACCCACAATAAGTTCCAAGGTTCTTCCAGACTGACATTCTGTGTGCTATGATGCCTTCCAGACTTTATGGCCTACATTCCGAGTCCTTCTAATTGCAACATTTTTAATAAACCTTCACCTTCTGCCTTAGAGTCAATACTGTGTATTGGCTCCACGGCAGAAGAGTGGTCAGAGCTAGGCAATGGGGGTCAAGTGATTTGCCCAGGGTCACACAGCTGGGAGGTGTCTGAGGCCAGATTTGAACCCAGGACCTCCTGTCTCTAAGTCTGACTCTCTATCCCGTGAACCCCCCCAGCTACCCCCAACATTTGGGTTTTGAGGGCCCCCTTCAACTCTAAATGTCAGATGTTCCCATTATCCCCATAGTCCTGAGGAACATAGGACCTGGGAGGCAGGGGGGGAAGGATTGTGGGTGGGAGGGCAGAAGAGGTGGATGTGGGGGGGAAGAGTAGACCCCTTCTTCCTTTCTTGGAGCCTGGGCCCAGGGAGAAAGCTCTTTCTTCTGGGGCATAAGACTGAGAGGAAGGGGGCCAGGAATGACCACTAGCTAACCCAGCTATGACCAGTTGGACCTCCAACTTGCCTCCCCATACTCTGTACCTCCTGGCAGTTAATTCTTTGGGAATGGGAAAGTATCGCCCTTCAGAAGGAGAATAGGGAGCTTCTTCGTCCTTTACTGGTGCCGGATTTTCCACAGGATGGACATGAGGCCACCTCAGGGCCACAGCCTGAATCAGCTCCTGTTCCTACTAGCCCTTCTGGGAGGAACCCAGACTGACGCAGCCTCCAGCTACTATGGGATCCCTGGAATTCCTGGGCTGCCTGGAATACCAGGGAAAGATGGGAGAGATGGGGTGAAGGGGCCCAAGGGGGAACCAGGTGAGTCCTGCCTGCCTAAGGAAAGGGACCGAATAGGGAAAGGAAGAGAGAAGAGGGGAATGGAGGGTCCCAGAGCCCAATGCTTTGGCTACCCTGCCTTGTAGAGATCTGAGGTTCCCTGGAGATGCTGCAGGAAGTTAGCAGACGCCCATCCCCTTGAAATGCTAACTTAAGGCTCCGTTAGACTCTTAGAATACTCTGTTCTCCCTCTCCGGAGAGCACAGCACCCTGCTCTGGGAGCTCAGAGCTCTCTCTTTGAAGAGAGCGGCCAGTTGAGCAGCCAGTCCGGTCCCCTCATTTTATAGATGAAGAAATTGAACTGGAGACAGGGGAAGCTTTGTGTCCAAAGTCCCAGAACCCAGAGCTCCTGACTCCCTCCCTCGTGGTACAGCGCATCACTTCCAAACCCTGGGAAGAAGAGGGCTCTGCTCTAGTCTTTCCTCCCCTGCCCTGGGGACCTTAGTCAAAACTACGGAAGGGGGCCAGAGCCCCAGGAGACCAGAAACCATAGGGAGAGGGGCTCTGGCCCAAGAGATGTGGGGGCAGAGAAGATTTGTGACCGGGAACGAAGCCTGCTTAATGGCTGCGCTGAACTGGGGCTTTATGTCTAGGCAGTGGGACATTGAGGAGAAGAGTGGACACAGTGAGGGACGGAGCAGTTTTCTGAGTGTGTGTCCATGTGTGTTTACCGTGTCCCTGTGCGTGACCAAATGAGACAACATACATGACATACAATGCTAATTAACACCCACATGGAGGCTGTGTCCATCAAATGTTGCCTATGCCTGTCTGTCTGTCCGTCCGATAGGTTGTATCCATGTGAGTGTGTTATGGAGGTTTGTTTATATCCATGTAACTTCATATCTGTGTGAGGTAATAAACGGGTTCAAGAGTATATTGACGTGAGGTGTCAGCAAATGATAATGACAGTAACAATAACAAGTGTAATTGTTGTTGTAGAATTGTATATACATTGTATATATAATTGTATATGATATATTACATTACATATATAATTGCATAATAATAACAGTAAATGACAATAGCAATAATATATTATTACAAAATAATATACTAAATAAGAAGTAAAATTAAAAATAATAAATATAATATAAATAAGAAGTAAAAATAAAAATAACAGCAACAATATATTATTATGAAATGATATACTAAATAAGTAAAAATAATAAAAATAAAACATACTAAATAAGAAGTAAAAATAAAAATATAATAGCCACATTATATTATTGTGAAATAATATAATAAATAAGAAGTAAAAATAAGAAATAAATATAAAATAAACTAAATAAGAAGTAAAAATAAAAATAGCAACAATATATTATTATGAAATAATATAATAAATAAGAAGTAAAAATAAAATAAAATAAATAAGAAGTAAAAATAAAAATAGCAATAATATATTATTATGAAATAATATAATAAATAAGAAGTAAAAATAAAAATAGCAATAATGTATTATTATGAAATAATATAATAAATAAGAAGTAAAAATAAAAATAGCAATAATGTATTATTATGAAATAATATAATAAATAAGAAGTAAAAATAAAATATAATAAATAAGAAGTAAAAATAAAAACAGCAACAATATATCATTATGAAATAATATAATAAAGAAGAAGAAAAATATAAATAAAAATAGCAACATGTTACTATGAAATAATATAATAAATAAGAAGTAAAATAATAAAATATAAATAATCAGTAAAATAATAATAATAATTAATAAGTAAAAAATACAGAGCACAAAGGTTTACAAAGTGCTTTACATATACTGCAAATAATAACAAATATTGTTGAGGTTTAGTTGTTTTCCAGTCCTGTCTGACTCTTCATGACCCCATTTGGGGTTTTCTTGGCAAAGATACTGGAAGGGTTTAGGCATTTCCTTCTCCAGTTCATTTTACAAATAAGGAAACTGAGGCAAATGGGGTTAATTGATTTGCCTAGTGTCACCCAGCTAGTTACAGTCTGAAGCTAGATTCCAACCCAGAAGAATGACTCTTCCTGACTCCAGGCCCAGCCTATTCTGTCTGTTATTCCACCATAACAAATAACTCACCTTGATCTAGAGATCTTGGGTTTGCAAAACAATTTTTACATATGCAATTTCCATTTAAGTTTTACGACAACCCTAGGAGGCAGGTGCTATTATTTCCCCCATTTTGCAGATGGGGAAATTGAGGCTTAGAGAAATTAGTGACTTGCCCAGGGACTCAAGGCTAGGAATTGTAGTTTGATTCCAAGTTCTGCCCTCTCTACTGAATACACTGTGCTGCCTCTGACTATACAAGTGTCAGATTAAGTGTATGCATAGGAAGGAGACTATGTGTTTCTGTGGGCACATTCATGGGAGATTCTGTGTTCATGCATGTGCGTGTGTGTGCATGCGTGCACCCAGGGGAAGCCCTCCATGTCATGTTAATGCATCTCTCTGGGGAAGGCTCTGGATCCCCCCAACTTCTGATAGTCCTGAAGCCCTTTGGCCCTGGCCCATTGCACTTGCTATTCCTTGTGCTATGTGTGCTTGGTCCATCCCCAGTCACTGGCTGGAAGTGAGTTCTTTGCAGGCATCACCTTTCATCTCTGGATCCCCAGAGCCTAGCACATGGCTTCACACATGGTAAAAGCCTCATAAAGGCTCAGGGAACTGAATAATGGACACCTCCGGGGGGGGGGGGGGGGGTCTGGAGACCTGGTTCTAGCCCTAACCGTGGGCTGGAGATGGAGACAGAGTGAGGATGTCTCTATTTGAGGAGAGACAGTTTGGTGGAATCCTAATGATTTTTTGAATCTCTTACCTTCTGTCTCAGAATCAATTCTAACAAGTCACATTCCCAGGGGATGCTCTGAGGTCCACAAAACACATTCCTGAAAACAAAACGAGTTCTATACATAGTATTCTCCCCACTTTACAAATGGAGAAACAGTGACTTATCCAAGGTCACATAGCTTCTAAACACCTGAGCCCAAACTCAAACCTAGTCCGAATTCTAAAATAATCAGAGCTTTCTCTGCACCACAAAGTCGGGAATTTTAGCTAGGCAGCATGGAGTATTGGCAAGTGTTCTGGATTTCTAACCAAAAGATCTGGGCCCATTCCTGATTCTGCTTCCTATGAGACAGGCTACTATATAGTCAAAGAAGTCATTTTTCTTCTTCAGTACTCAATGTTCCTATCTTTTAAATTAAATTAATTTAAATTTAAATTTAATTAAAAGGAACATTCCTCTCACTCCTTGCACCCTAGAAACCTCATAGGTAATCCTATGAGGTTTAGAGGAAAATATTTTCTAAATTCCAAAGGGCTGTAGAAATAGAAATGGTTACTGATAATGACTGATCTCCTACTAATCACCCACGATTCTCTGATACGCTCTGGAAGGGGGCCAGACCCTAACGTCAATCAGTAAATCAACTAACAAGCATTTATTAAGGACCTCCTTTGAGTCATGTCCCATGCTAGGCACTGGGAATCCCAAAAAGAAAAGGAAAACATTCCTGTCCTCAGGGAGCTTATATTCTATGAGGAAAAGTGAAAGGTACACGTAGAAATATACAAGAAATCAACCTGAGGTTAATACAAGTTCATATCAGGACTCATCAACAACATTTGAATGTAAATACACTTCTGTGTATAAAAAGAAATAAAAACCACAAAGTGGCAAAAGCAGGTAGACAGACAGACAGACAGATGCAGAAGACAAGACAATTCCTTCTGAGTTGTGGTGATTAGAAATGGTTTTATGGAGGAGGTGGGCCCACATCCGAGCCTTAAAGGATGGGTGGAATTGGGAGCAGGAGAAAAGGGAGATTGCGTTTCGGAGAGGGTCACAATGGGAGGTAAATGTGTGTGTGGTCTGTCTCCTAAAATAGGAAGTATTCAGGAAATCTCTTTCCTTCTCCTTGTCCGCTCCTTTCTTTTTCCTCATAAAATCATGGAATCTCAACATTGGTAGGAAGCTGAGACAGAGGCAGAGGGAAGGGTAGTCCTAGTACAATCCCTTTCTTAGCAGGAATCCCTTTACTAGTAAGGGAACTAGTGAGACAGCTGAGTGGTTCAGTGCATTGAGAGCCAGGCACAGAGTCAAGAGGACCTGAGTTCAAATCTGACCTCAGACAGTTCCTAGCTGTGTGACCCTGGACGAGTCATGTAACCCCCACTGTCTAGCTCTTACCCTTCTGTCTTAGAGTTGTACTAAGGTGGAAAGTAAGGATTTAAAAAATAAAATAAAATGAAGAAGTAGAACTAGATACCTTGTACCTTATAGGTCTCTTCTTGATCTAAATGTATAAATCCTAGGATTCTACGACCCCAGACAGGAAGCCCAGCCCTGACAATATCCAACAGGCCAATACCAAGGGCACCAAGAGTGAGGGTAGGATAGGGAAGGAAAGAAGGAAGGAAGGAAAAGCACTAGACCTGAATTTAATGGATGTGGAACCTGGGGCAAGGCATTTAATGACTCCAAGTCTTAGTTTTCTCATCTATAAAATGGGGATTGGAATACTTGTATTGCCTATCTCAGAGAAGTATTAGGGAAAAAGCCTTTTGTAGAATGTAGCGTAGTATAGGAATGTGAACTATGAATTGTTATTATTGATCCTAATAATAAGCAATGCCTCTATTAATGTAGTCTAAAGTATTTAAGACACGCATTTACATAGCAGTTTAAGACTTAGAGATGCTTCATCCTCCTGCCCAATCTAGTGAGTCTACATCACTGTTTCTAGCACAAGCATTATTTTTTTCCATTCCATTAACCAGAACACTGAGGCTCATAGGTAGAATTTTCCTTTTGTCTTGTATTCCCAGCACCCAGAAGAATTCTTGTTTGTTGAGCTGTTTTTCAACCATGTCTGACTCTTGTGACCCATTTGGGATTTTCTTGGCAAAGATACCAATGTGGTTTGCCTTTTCCTTCTCCAGTCCATTTTACAGATGAGGAGACTGAGGTCAATAGGGTTAAGTGATTTGGCCTGGGTCACAAAGCTAGGAATTGTCTGAGGCTAGATTTGAACTCAGGAAGATGAGCCTTCCTGGCTCCAGGCTCAGTACCCTATACACTGTGCCATCTGGCTGACCACCCAATCCAGTACATTTAACATATACATGTAACAGCATAGAATGTGAGCTGAATAAATGTAGTAATGTCCTCTCTGAAACGTTTCTTCTTTCCACAGGGATACCGGCCATTCCTGGGACACGTGGGCCCAAGGGCCAGAAAGGAGACCCAGGACTCCCAGGTCACCCTGGGAAGAACGGTCCCATGGGGCCAGCTGGACCCCCTGGAGATCCAGGCTTCCAAGGTCCGCCAGGACAGCCAGGAACCCCTGGCCAATATAAACTGAAATACCAGTCGGTATTCTCAGTGACACGGAAGACCCAGGAGCACCCAGAATCCAATAGTTTGGTCAAGTTCAACACAGCCATCACCAACCCTCAAGGGGACTATAACTTGGCCACAGGCAAATTCACCTGCAAGGTGCCAGGCCTCTATTACTTTGTCTTCCACGCATCCCAAACATCCAACTTGTGCCTGGCCTTGTACCAGAGCGGCACTAAAATGACCACCTTCTGTGACCATACATCCAACAGAAAGCAGGTCACCTCCGGTGGGGTCCTGCTCCACGTGACATCTGGCCAGGAGGTGTGGCTGGAGGTCAACGATTATAATGGCATGGTGGGTGTCGAGGGCTCTGACAATGTCTTCTCTGGCTTCCTGCTCTTCCCAGACTAGGGACCTCAGGAGAACTGGTCCAGCTTTAGCCACCTCCCCCCATCAGTTCCCAAGAATAAGTCTTCCACCTTTGCTTGCCTCATTCTCTTTCTCCTCCAAGTAGAATGGAAGCTCCTTGAGGACAAGGCTGTTTCATTTCTTTACTTTGTATCTCCAGGTCTCCACAACTAGTAGGAACTTCATAAATGCATGTCAAATGCCCGGAGGGTTCTCCTTCCTCCCTACCTCTCCACCCAGAGCTCTTTAGGTCTCACTTGTCTCTGAAGCTCATGTTGACTTGACCAGCCTACATCAGTCTCTCTCTCCTATGCTTGGAGCATAGCCTAGCCTAAGTTGTGGGTAACTGGTCACTCTTGCCTCCACAATTAGGCTGGGCGCTTCTAGACAGCAGGGACCATCATCCCAGAACTCTTTAATACTTCTGCAATGTGCCTGTGTACACGGTAACGTTCAATAAATGTTGGTCATGCCGATAATGCCTAGAAGCTCTGAGCCCTCTGGAAAGCCATGCTGGAAATGATCAAGGGTCCTTGGATGTCAAGGAAAATTATTTGTACATTGGGTTCTTCTTCAAAAAATCTCTGGGAGTTTATTTGTTTTTTTCTGCCATCATTAAAGTTATTAGTATCAAAGTCATGGAAAATGTGTTTGAATTCTTGCAAGTATGTTTGAATTTAGAGGAACAGTTTGAGAGAGTCGATAGAGAGCCAGCCTAGAAGCCAAGAAGATCTGGGTTCCAGTCCTGCTTCCCCCACATATTGGTGTGATCCTGGGCAAGTCATTAAAATCTGTTAGAGCTCCAGACATCTCTTTTAGAATATAAAATGCAGATAAGGTTACAACCTGCACTGGTGGAGGGGATTTACTCCCTCAGGAATGCCCTATACCACAGCCCCTACATATATATGCAATATGGGCTAGGCAATGGAGTGACTTGCCCAGGGTCACATAGCTGGGAAGTGTCTGAGGTCAGATTTGAACCTAGGACCTCCAGGCTCTAGGCCTGGCTCTCAATCCATTGAGTACCCAGCTTCCCCCTCTACTCTTGTATTTGAATGTGAATTTTACCTTCCACAAGAGAGGCTTAGGATCAGCCAGCACATCCCTGTGCAACCCTGAAATCAAGTTAAGAGAGCTAACTTCACAAATGCCTCACCTATCATCTTGGAATCGCTTACAGAGGTCTAATTAAAGCATCTGATCATTGTTCTTCCCTGCTGTGCACATCAGCCAGTATTTGGTCAATAGCCAGGACACTCAAAATACTCTCCAAGAAATATGGAAACTCATTCACTACCCTGCAAGAACCCTGATGGACCAACTCAATTAACCAGAAAGATCTTTGTTTCTTTCTTGAGTAGTTAAAAAAAAACTGGACAGGGAGTGAGATCTAGATTCTAGTTCTAGATCTCAAGGCAGATCTAGTTCTAGTTCCTTTTCTGAACTCTGAAAGAGCTGCATGATACTGAGGAAGAGAATAACATGTATATGGCACCTACCGTGTGTCAGGTACCATTTTAAGCAGTGTTCCAATATTATCTCATTTAACCCTCACAATAATCCTGGGAGCTAGGTGCTGCTATTATACCTATTTTAGAGTTGAGGGAACTGAGGCAAGACAGAGGTCAAGTGACTTGGCCAGGGTCATACAGCTAATTAAGAGTGTGAGGCTAGATTTGAACTCAGGTGTCCCTGACTCCAGGCCCACAACTCTATCCACTGTACCTACTGGCCTTCAGCTTCCTTCTCTATAAAATCATAGCTATTTGGTCCCTTCCAGATCTGATAAGCTGTGGTCATAGAAGGCCATTATCCTCAGAATATCATTGATTTCAGGCCAGGAATGGACTCTAGGGGCTGCCTAGTCCACTCTTCTCGTTTGAAGATGGGGATAGAGACTAGACCTTCCATTCTCTTGGTAGAAGGAATTCCCTCCCTCAAGGCAAGTCAGCACTTTTTCTGCCACGTATAATTTTAGACAGATACCTAGACCACTGAGAGGTTAAGGGATTTGCCTAATTAGAGTCACACATACAGTGTCAGTCAATGGTGAGATTTGAACCTGGCCCTTTCTCTATGCCCCATATCCTTTCATTTTGTGAATGGGAAGCCGGAGGTGCTGAAAGGCTCAGTGTCTTACCTCAGATAACAAACACAGGTATGACTAAACAAGCACATAGACAGAAGTCCTCTGACTCCAAATCTTTCCAATAAAGTTGTCAGCTGTATTTGACTCTTTGTGACTCCATATGGGGTTTTCTTAGCAAAGATACTACCATTTCCTCCTCCCGTGGCTTAAGGCAAATGGGGTGTTCTCTGTTCTAAGGTCTCTCCCAGCTCTGACATTCTCTGTTCTGAGGTCTCTCTCAGCTCTGACATTCTCTGTTCTAAGGTCTCTCCCAGCTCTGACATTGTCTGTTCTAAGGTCTCTCCCAGCTCTGACATTGTCTGTTCTAAGGTCCCTCCCAGCTCTGACATTCTCTGTTCTAAGGTCTCTCCCAGCTCTGACATTCTCTGTTCTAAGTTCCCTCCCAGCTCTGACATTCTCTGTTCTAAGGTCTCTCCCAGCTCTGACATTCTCTGTTCTAAGGTCTCTCCCAGCTCTGACATTGTCTGTTCTAAGGTCTCTCCCAGCTCTGACATTGTCTGTTCTAAGGTCCCTCCCAGCTCTGACATTCTCTGTTCTAAGGTCTCTCCCAGCTCTGACATTCTCTGTTCTAAGGTCTCTCCCAGCTCTGACATTGTCTGTTCTGAGGTCTCTCCCAGCTCTGACATTCTCTGTTCTGAGGTCTCTCCCAGCTCTGACATTGTCTATTCTAAGGTCTCTCCCAGCTCTGACATTCTCTGTTCTGAGGTCTCTCCCAGCTCTGACATTCTCTGTTCTAAGGTCTCTCCCAGCTCTGACATTCTCTGTTCTGAGGTCTCTCCCAGCTCTGACATTGTCTGTTCTAAGGTCTTTCCCAGCTCTGACATGCTGTGTTCTAAGGTCTCTCCCAGTTCTGACATTCTCTGTTCTAAGGTCTCTCCCAGCTCTGACATTCTCTCTTCTAAGGTCTCTCCCAGCTCTGACATTCTCTCTTCTAAGGTCTTTCCCAGCTCTGACAGTCTCTGTTCTGAGGTCTCTCCCAGCTCTGACATTGTCTGTTCTAAGGTCCCTCCCAGCTCTGACATTCTCTGTTCTAAGGTCTCTCCCAGCTCTGACATTCTCTGTTCTAAGGTCTCTCCCAGCTCTGACATTCTCTGTTCTAAGGTCTTTCCCAGCTCTGACATGCTGTGTTCTAAGGTCTCTCCCAGCTCTGACATTCTCTGTTCTAAGCTCTCTCCCAGCTCTGACATTCTCTGTTCTAAGGTCTCTCCCAGCTCTGACATTCTCTGTTCTAAGGTCTCTCCCAGCTCTAACATTCTCTGTTCAAAGATCTCTTCTAGCTCCAACACTGTGTTCTAAAGTCCTTACCAGATCTGACATTCTGTCTTCTAACTGCCCTCCTGACTCTACCATTCTACAGGGCTATGATGAACAAATTTCAATTTTTTTACGATGAACAAGTAATGGTTGTACAGAGATGGGGGTCACTTGGGACATGTTTGGGGAGTCGGGGAGCCCTGAGATAAACAGTTTCAGGGGAAGAAAAGCAAAGACAAGCATAACATAGCTGAGGTTTTTGCTCTGGGTTATTCCCCAACTTCAGATTTACGGAAAGTCATGGAGGGAGAGGAAAGAATAGTTTCAATTTCCCCATCTTCTTCAGAAGAACATCTTGAGGCCAAGAGGACCTCCTGAGTGGGCGATAGAAGCCAAGATGTGGAAGTCCTGCCTGGACAGTCTGTCCTCATAGCTGCCCAGCTGTTGCTGAGCTGGCAAAACTCAATACCCCCAACCCACAGGGTCAGTCCATTTGTTATAAATATCTAACTGGTCTTCCACAACAGGACCTGAAACTGCCTGACAGAGCAGTACTGAAGGAGGGGAAAGGGAAAGGGGGTGGGAAACTCTGGCCTGGTTCTCTGCCCCTAGGGGGTGGGGGTAGGTAGGGAGAATGGAAACTCCCCCCAGAGCTCAAAGCAACCAGATTGCAAGGACAGACTCCTGCCACCCTGGTGGCCTCTTCAAACTGCAAGGGACTGACCTACCCAGGTAAGCATGAGTTTCAGTGACATAATGGGGATGCTGAGTCCTAGCTGGGAGTAGGCAGCTGATGATCCATAGGTTTATGGGCCATAGAATGTTAGAGATGCAAGATACCTTAGAACAGAGACACTCAGGGAAGTGAGGTGGCTCAGTAAATAGAGAGCCAGGCCTAGAGTCAGGAGGTCCTGGGTTCAAATATGGCCTCAGACACTTCCTAGCAGTGTGACCCTGGGCAAGTCACTTAACCCCCATTGCTTAGCCTTTACCACTCTTCTGCCTTGGAACAGATAGTTGTATCAATTTTAGGACAAAAATAAGGGTTAAAAAAAAAGAACCGAGACCCTCAGAGTCGGAAAGGATCTTAGAACACAGTCCTATCAGAGATGGGACGGATTGTAATCAACCACCTCATTTTGCAAACTGTAAAACTGAGACTTAAAGAACTGAATTAGTGGAAGAGTTGGGACTAGGACCCAAGTCTCTCAAGCCCCTGCATCTGTACTCTCCCAGCAAGTCTGACCATTTTAGCTTTAGCTGAAAGAATTCTGCATTTCTGTAGGCTCCAGATCTCGCTCATCCTCTCTCATTTTGGTTGGAGCTCAGAACTGCTGGCTTGTGAGGAGTCTCTCTTCTGGCTGCTTCCAAATCCTCTGAAGACAAATCTTTTCTTTCTCTACCACTCCAGCCCCGCCAATGACTGGCTCCGCTTTTATCTTATTGTTTTATAACTCCAAGACTCTTCTCATCCCTCCTGAAGGAGACAGAGACTACCTATGGAGAGAGATTAATAATTGGTCATCCCAGAAGCCCGCTGGAGTAGAAATAACAGAGAAGCGAGGGTTATAAAACCTGAATTCTCATCCTGGACTTTACCACTCATTTTCTGTGTGCCTTTAAGGAAGTCATTGCACCTCTCTGAGCCTCAGTTTTGTTTTGTTTTGGGGGGGGGCGTTTTTTCATCTTAAGAAGGATCTTAAAGGTTCTTTGCAGTTACAACATTCTGAGCCGGGCATGTAACAGGTCTGAGACATAATTATAATCTGAAGAGGCTACGTTGATAACCCACATTTGGAATGGGTCAAACACAGCATGGTTACTTCAGGGTTAAAATACAACCAGGCAACTTGGGAAACTGGAGAGAAAAGGAGCTCAATTTTATGTCAAAAGACTTAGTCCTGGTTCCACCACTTCCTAGCCCTGTCAAAAGAGGGATAAACATTTATTAAGTACCTACTATGTGCCAGCATTGTGCTAAATGCTTTATAAATAACTATCTCATCCGATCCTTGCAATAATCCTCTCAGTTAGGGACTATTATTATCTCTATTTTCCATTTGAGAAAACTGAGGCAGACAGAGGTGAAATGACTAGCTCAGAGTCACACAGCTAGTAAGTTTCTGAGGCTTGATTTGAACTCAGGACTTCTGAACTCCAAGCTCTAGTGCACCACCTAGCTGGTGACCTTGAGCAAATTGTTTCCTCTCTCCAGGCAAGCCTCTGTTTTTCTGTGTATATACATTCATTGCCTTCATCTCAGGGATGTTGTGAATTTTGCATATGAATGGGCTTTGTAAGGGAAACAAGTCATCTCTCCCCTATTTAAAAAAAAAAAGTGTTGTGTAATTATGATCAAGCTTAGCCCAGGAGAAGAAATGAGAAAGAAGATGGCAAAAATTTACCTCTCTATTTTCCTCGGTAGGGTGGGGGATTACGGTTGTGGAACAGTGTGTGTGTGTGTGTGTGTGTGTACTATTAGACTTGGATGATTTATTGCTTTGGTTTGGTTTGGTTTGGTTTAAACCTTTCCCTTCTCTCTCAGAACCAATATCAAGTATCAGCAATTGGGGCTAAGTGACTTGCCCAGGTTCACATAGCTAGAAAATGCAACATTTGAACCCAGGCCCCCAACATTATCTAAAGTGCTAGCCACTGTGCTACCCAACTACCTTGGCTTAGTTTTGATGATCAGCCTTTTTTTGAGTCTTTGTTATAAGGGATAATTCTTTGGGAGGGAGAGAGAGAGAGAGAGAGAGAGAGAGAGAGAGAGAGAGAGAGAGAGAGAGAGAGAGAGAGAGAGAGAGAGAGAGAGAGAGAGAAAGAAATCTGGAAAACCAACATAAATATGAAATGATGCTTTTTAATTAGGCTATCCACAATCATGAAACACATTTTTTAAAAGAAAGTACTTTGTTAAGCACCACCTAACAGAAGTGATGACAGGCTGGAGAAGGAAGGAGAGAAGAGATGGAAAAAAGAGAACGAGGAGAAGAAGATGATGAAAAATAAGGCTCCAGAAGAAATAATTAGGACAAATGGGCCTGAGGACTCAGAGAGGCAGGCTGCAACTCATCATAAGGAAATTAGAGCTGTATAAAAAACAGGGTAAGGGGGCAGCTAGGTGACTTAGTGGATAGAAAGCCAGACCTAGAGATGGTAGGTCCTAGGTTCAAATCTGGCTTCAGATACATCTTAGGTGTGTGACCTTGGATAAGTCACTTCACTCCTACTCCCTAGCCCTTACAGTTCTTCTGATTTGGAACCAATATTTAGTAGCAATTCTAAGACAGAAAGTAAGAGTTCACAAAAATAAATTTTTACAAAGTAGGTTGGACTGTCTTGGGAAGTAGTGAGCTCTCCATCACTAGAAGTCTCCAACTGGAGGCTTAATGTTCACTTGTCATGGCTGTAGTCAAGGGGATTTCTGCTTAAATGCCTGCCAGAGTACAGAACACCAGGGTCCCCATTAGACTGAAACCTCCTTAAAAGTAGGAACTGTTTCATTCTTTTGTTTGGTATCTCCATTGCCAAGTGCTGTCTCTGGCCAGAATAGGTCCTTAAGTGCTTGTGGATTGGTTGGTTTTTTGGATCACTAAAATATGATCCTTCAAAGGATGATGGAGATGAGGATGAGGCAGGCAGTGAATGAAATCAGAGGCGGGCTATCACTCCAGCCATATAGTCACCAGATGGCAAGGGCTGAGTTTATGAAATCTGTTTGAATCCCTCCTCGCATACAGACAGGTGGCCCCATTGGGAACCAGCTGGAGGATGGCTGGAGTTGCTGGACAGCCCTGAAGTGGCTGTTGGCAAGGCCAGCCTTAAGAGCAGCAGGAAGGGATACTGCCTCAAGGTCCCCCCACTGGACAGGGAGATGAGATCGCCTAGGGAGGTAGTGATCTCTCTGTCCCTGGAGGTCATTAAGCAAAGGCTGGATGGCAATCAGAGGCTGGCAGAGAAGGGATGCTTGCTCAGGTAAAGGCTAAGGCTAGCCTCTCTTCCTGCCCAAAGATTCAGTGGCTAACATTCAACAAGCATTTATTTTATTTTTTTAAACCCTTATCATCTGTCTTGGTGTCAATTCTAAGACAGAAAAGTGGCAAGGGCTAGGGATTTAGGGTTAAGTGACTTGCCCAGAGCCACACAGCTAGGAAGTGTCTTAGATCAGATTTGAACCCAGGACTTGCCATTTCCAGACCTAGCTCTTTATCCACTGAGCCACATAGCTTCCTTTGTATCTATTCTTATTATCTGTGTGATCCTGAGAATATGACTTAACCCTGTTTGCCTCAGTTTCTTTCTCTAAAAAATGAGCTGTTCAAGGAGGGAATCGCAAACCACTCCAGGATCCTTGCCAAGAAAACTCCAAATTGGGTCACAAAAAATCAGATATGATTAACAACAAAGCTGAAGACATTTTTTCTCTAAGTGAAAAGTCTAGAATCAGAGAGAGTCACCTTGAACTCTTTCCCTCTGGTTCTTTGGGTCCCCTGAGGGCTAAGGAAAGAACCTTAGAAACTTGTGTGTGTGTGTGTGTGCCCTTGTGTTTGTCTGGATGCTTATCCCTCTAGGAGGTAGCAGTAACAGAGAAGAGATGAAGACAAAACCTTTGAAGTGGGCATCGGTGACATTTCTCTTGCTGGCCCTGGCAGCTGTCACAATGGCACAGACCCCCTGTTCTGGGCATGTTGCCATCCCAGGGACTCCTGGAATACCAGGGGTGACTGGCCTCAACGGCAAGGATGGCAGCCCTGGGATCAAAGGAGAGAAAGGTATGGAAGACATCTTGAATGACTTGAATTGATGGAGAATTTCCCTCTCAACCCCCCCATTCCTAACCACGTCCCTTCTCCCCAAGCTTTCATGAATGTATTCTCCCTCTTCAATCACCCAAGGAACATGGTTCTGGGGGATTGTTCCTATTGGGGTGCTGTTGGAGGTGGAACGTAGGGGAAGGACCGATTTCTGTCTGCATCTCCCATCCCGGAAAAGAACCCAAAATCCAAAAGGGATTTATCAAGCAATATCAATGATGCTGTGGGAAAAGAACTGACTCCAGAGTCCTTGTCACTACTCTACCAATAATGTGCTCTATTGCTCTGAGTAAATCATTTCCCTTCTCTGTCACTCAGTTTTCTTATCTGTCAAATAAGATCGGGTTCCTTCCAGGTCTAACATTCTATGCAAGGTGCCTTCGAATCCTAAATCCAGAATCTTAATATTCCATGTTCTAATGCCCCGTTCAGCCCTACTACGCTAGGTTATAACATTTTAAGTTCTTAGACCTGTTCCAACTCTAATTCTGAATTCTCTTTTCTTTTGCTTTGTTTCACAAAGCTCTTTCTGACTCTAATATTCCATGTTCGTTTTCTTTAACCTAAAGGTATTTTATTTTCCCAATTACATGTAATAATAATTTTCAACAGGCATTTTCCAAAATCACAAGATCCAAATCATCTCCCTCCCTCCCCTTCCCTGGCTCAGAGATTTGATCTGGGTCATACATGTATTGTCACCCTTCCTTACTGGTCATTGATGTCAGAGCATCCTCTAACAAAACCAGAACTCCAAAATAAAACCATAAATACACTCATGTGAAAGATAGTCTACTTTGATCCACATCCAACTCCGACAGTTCTTTCTCTGGAGGTGGGTAGCATTCTTTGTCCTAAGTCCCTCAGAATTGTCCTGGATCAAAGATTGCATGGCTGAGAGTAGCCAAGTTTTTCCAGTTGATCATTTGACAGTATTGCTGTTACTATGTATAAGGTTCTCCTAGTTCTGCTTATTTCCCTCTGCATCCGTTCCTGCAGATCTTTGCAGCTCTTTCTGAACTCATCCTGTTCATCATTTCTTATAGCACAAGAGTGTTCCATCACCAGCATGTCCCACAATTTGTTCAGCCATCCCCCAATGGATGGGCATCTCCTCCATTTCCAATTTTTTGCTGCCACAAAAAAAGAGCTTCTCTAAATAATATTCCATGTTCTAACACCTCTTCTAGGAGTGAGAATCCTTGTTCTGTGTCCTAACATTGTAGAGTTCTGAAGTCCTTCCTAGTTTGAACTTTCTGTGTTCTAATAACGCTTTCAGTTCTGACAATCTATGCCCAATGTGTAACATCTTACTAAGGGTGTGAGGAATGATGGAATGATTCTTCCCTACGGTTATAAATTCACAAGTTTCTTTTTTTCTGTTGTCAGGACAACCTGGAGATTTGGGAGATTCAGGAGAAATTGGGGAAAAGGGAGACTCTGGAAATCCTGGAAACCCAGGGAAAGTTGGTCCCAAGGGTCCCCCTGGCCCCAAAGGCCTCCCGGGGCCGATGGGTCCCCCTGGACCTCCCGGTGAATCTGGAGACTATGGTAACATGGCTAAATCGGCCTTCTCTGCTTCCCGGACCATCAATTCTCAGCTACGAAGGGACCAACCCATCCGCTTTGACCGTGTGATCACCAGGGAAGGCAGCGACTACGAGCCCCGTAGTGGGAAATTTAGTTGCCGGGTTCCAGGACTCTATTACTTCACCTACCATGCCAGCTCCCGGGGCAATCTATGTGTCACACTCTTCAAGACAAGCCGAGGGGGAGCTAAGGAGAAAGTGGTCACCTTCTGTGACTATGTCTACAACACCTTCCAGGTCACCACAGGCGGGGTGGTCCTCAAGCTGGTGGCGGGAGATTCAGTCTGGCTGGAGGCCAATGATAAAAATTCCATAGTGGGACTGGATGGAGCCAATAGCATTTTCTCTGGGTTCTTGCTCTTCCCTGATGCATGAACTGGCAATTCTAATCCTCCCTGTTTCCATTTCCCCTCTTATTGCGTCCCACCCCCTGCAATTTGATAATGTGTAAAATAAAGAATTTGTTAACGACAAAAGACCTTAAAACATAGGATGTCATACCTGGGAGAGATCCTAAAATACAGAATGTCAGAGCTGGGAGAGACTTTAGAACAGAGAATGTCAAAGCTGGGAGAGACCTTAGAACAGAGAATGTCAGAGCTGGGAGAGACCTTAGCACAGAGAATGTCAGAGCTGGGAGAGACCTTAGAACAATGTCAGAGCTGGGAGAGACCTTAGATCAGAGAATGTCAGAGCTGGGAGAGACCTTAGAACAATGTCAGAGCTGGGAGAGACCTTAGATCAGAGAATGTCAGAGCTGGGAGAGACCTTAGAATAGGGAATGTCAAAGCTGGAAGAGACCTTAGAACAGAGAATGTCAGAGCTGGGAGAGACCTTAGAACAATGTCAGAGCTGGGAGAGACCTTAGATCAGAGAATGTCAGAGCTGGGAGAGACCTTAGAATAGGGAATGTCAAAGCTGGAAGAGACCTTAGAACAGAGAATGTCAAAGCTGGAAGAGACCTTAGAACAGAGAATGTCAGAGCTGGGAGAGACCTTAGCACAGAGAATGTCAGAGCTGGGAGAGACCTTAGAACAATGTCAGAGCTGGGAGAGACCTTAGATCAGAGAATGTCAGAGCTGGGAGAGACCTTAGAATAGGGAATGTCAGAGCTGGGAGAGACCTTAGAACAGAGAATGTCAGAGCTGGGAGAGATCTTAGAACACAGAATGTCAGAACTGGGAGAGAACTTAGAACACAGAATGTCAGAACTGGGAGAGAACTTAGAACACAGAATGTCAGAGCTGGGACAGACCTTAGAACAGAGAATGTCAGAGCTGGGAGAGACCTTAGAACCCAGAATGTCAGAGCTGGGAAGGAGCTTAGAATACAGAATGTCAGAGCTGGGAGGGACCTTAGAATACAGAATGTCAGAGCTGGGGGAGACCTTAGAACAGAGAATGTCAGAGCTGGGAGAGACCTTAGAACACAGAATGTCAGAACTGGGAGAGAACTTAGAACACAGAATGTCAGAGCTGGGACAGACCTTAGAACAGAGAATGTCAGAGCTGGGAGAGACCTTAGAACAGACAATGTCAGAGCTGGGAGGGAGCTTAGAATAGAGAATGTCAGAGCTGGGACAGACCTTAGAACAGAGAATGTCAGAGCTGGGAGAGACCTTAGAACAGGGAATATCAGAGCTGGGAGAGACCTTAGAACACAGAATGTCAGAGCTGGGAGAGACCTTAGAACACAGCATGTCAGAGCTGGGAGAGACCTTAGAACCCAGAATGTCAGAGCTGGGAGGGAGCTTAAAATAGAGAATGTCAGAGCTGGGAGAGACCTTAGAACAGAGAATGTCAGAGCTGGGACAGACCTTAGAACCCAGAATGTCAGAGCTGGGACAGACCTTAGAATAGAGAATGTCAGAGCTGGGAGAGACCTTAGAACAGAGAATGTCAGAGCTGGGACAGACCTTAGAACAGAGAATGTCAGAGCTGGGAGAGAGCTTAGAACAGAGAATGTCAGAACTGGGAGAGAGTTTAGAACCCAGAATGTCAGAGCTGGGAGGAGCTTAGAAAACAGAATGTCAGAGCTGAGAAGGCCTTTAGAACATAACATTTTCTAAATTAAAGATCTAATGATATAAAATGTTAAATATAGAAAGAACTACAGGATGCCAGAGATGAAAGGGACCTTAGTCCCTTTAGAGGGGGGACAGATTTAGGAAAATGAGGCTCAGAGAAGTAACTAATTTGCCTCTGATCAAAGAGTAGCAGAGGTAAGATTTTGATCTGAGTTCCTTATGGCTTAAGCCAATGACCTTTATACTGTACTGAATTCCTTGTTAGGGGACTATTAGGTCTACTGATCCTCAAGCCAAGGCTTTCCAGGTTCATGGCATCTCTTTGCCTTGCTAAGTTTCGAAGTTCTTGGGTATATTGACCAGCAGTCTAAAGGAATTTCAGATATTTTCAAAAGCCCCCCTTCCTGCTCAATCACCAATTCACTCCTCTAGAGGCTACCTGAAATCCCACAATGAGAAATCCCACAATGCTAAAGTTCTTCTTTTATAGGATTAACTTAGAGAGGGAGCCTGTAGTCCCTAACACCTTAGTATGAATACATTTTCAGTCCCCTTCCCTCATAACTAGAGGAACAAATTATTCAGAGACCAGGTCTAGGTGGCTCTAAGGTACCTTCTTCCATTGGAAGCAAGAATTATGTTCACTTTAGATATTGAAGATTATAGACCCAAAGAATGGAAGAGCTAAAGGGACTCTGGGAAATGACCCAGTTAAATCCTTTCACTTCGCGCTGAGGAAACCGAGGCCCAGAGAAGAGAACTTTGGACTTGAATTTTGTCCAAATCATTTGACAGAATTAGTGATATAATTGGGACTTGATCCAAGTTCCTCTGATTTCAAGCCTGGCATTCTTTCCATTGTCAGACATTTCCCAAACCCATAACTGTTTCTCAGAGCAATAAAGATTCTCAGGGAGCTGGAACAAGATCTCTCTCTCTCTCTCTCTCTCTCTCTCTTCTCTCTCTCTCTCTCTCTCTCTCTCTCTCTGTGTTTGTGTGTGTGTATGTGTATGTGTGTGTGTGTGTGTGAGTGTGTGTGTGTGTTTGTAGATATAGCAGGAAAGAGGGAGATGCAGAAATATGACTTCCATCTTGAAGAGGTCCTGGATAAGGGTGTCCCCTGGGAGATAGTGAGTGGTGGCTGTACATTTTTTCAGAGCAGAAGAAGCAAACCCTTGGGGCTCAAAGGAGAGAAGAAAGGGGAACTCAAGCTGTTCTAGGTTTGAGAAGCTAACTGCAAGTTTGGGAGAGGTGAGCCTCCCCAATTCCTGAATTGAGCAGCAATTTCTGAGTTCCTAGTGATAGGGGAAGTCTTCATTTCTGGCTGCAGCAATTAAAAAATAAACAAATAAAAGCAAAATCACACATACACATTCTACATATATTCCGGTGATGTTAATGAGGAATGCAACATTATTCTGAAAACGATCTTGGAAGTCTCGGAAGAGGAAGAGGTACAAAGCCTTCTCAGGAAAGTATCTTGCGATAACAACAACAAATGACAAGGGAGAAAAATCCTTTTGAACTTTTAGCATGAAAACTATGAAATGACAAGTGATTATTCCTTCAAAGAAAATTATTAATTCAAGCAAAAAAAATTATAACAATCTATGCTTAATACAAAGCATCAAGAATATTTTGTTAAATATATCTTTCTGAGAAGAAAGAAATCTCCTCAAAAGGGTATTGAGCTGGAAGTTTCAGTAGGAGATAAACGGATTGAATCTGACATTGGGTCTGACTTATACAGGCAGAAGTTTATTTATCAATAGCACATAGAGCCGAGGTTCTTAACCTGAATCCACGGACCCATGAGAGACATGAAAATGGATTTCAGGGGGTTCAGGACCTAGAATGTTGAAAATATTATATAATATTTATATTTCTTTTTATTTTTTCATTCTCCTCTATTTATAATTAAGTATTTCTTTTAACTATTTAAAAACATGATTCTGAGAAGAGCTCTGGAGGCTCTACCAGACCACCAAAGGGGTCATGACACCAAAAGGGTTAAGACCCCCTAACTTGGAGTCTTAAAGGGGGTGACAGTAGGAACCTAAAGTGCAGCTGTGTCCAACTCTTTGTTTACCCTATTTGGGTTTTTTTTCTTGGCAAAGATATTGGTGTGGTTTGCCATTTCTTCCTCCAACTCATTTACAAATGAGGAAATTGAGGCAGACGGGGTGAAGTGAGTTGTCCAAGATCACACATCTAGGAAATGTCTAAGGCCAGATTTGAATTCAGGAAAACGAGTCCTTCTGACTCTAGGCCTGGTGCTCTTATCCCTGTGCCACCTAAAGACTGCCTCAGAGACTCAAATGAAATGATCAAGGCTTTGCACCATCCTGGATGTCTTCTGTGAATCTCTCCATTTTTATCAGTATCCTTCCTACAATGGGGAGCTCAGAACGATACACAGCACTCCACTGAGGTCTGACCAGGCCAGAGAAGAGGCATTTAAACTAACACCACTTGCAACAAATATTTAAGTACCTAAAATGTACAGAGTCATGACTATAATGCTGGAATTTATACAGAATTTAAATAAGATGTAGGGTCCTTGTCCTCGGGGAATCCACAGTCTAGTGGTGAACACATCCAGAGACTTTAAAAAGGATTTTTTTTAAACCCTCACCTTCTGACTTAGAATCCATACTATGTATGGATTCCAAGGCAGTAAAGTGGTAAGCACTAGGCAATGGGGGTTAAGTGACTTATCCAGGGTCACAAAGCTAGGAAGTATCTGAGGCCAGATTTGAACCTGAGCCCTTTCATCTCCAGGCCTGTCTCTCTATCCATTGAGCCACTTTGCTGTGCCCATATCCAGAGAATTTTAATACAGTTTTCTAGATCTTTAATCTTATCCTTCCTAGAATCCTAGGATTTAGTGTTAGAAGGGACCCTAGAGGTCACTGAGTCCAAGCACCCCTTCTTACAGAGAAAGAAACTGAGGCCAGAGAAAAGGAGTGAGTTGTCTAAGGTCCCACAGTGGTAGAGGAAAAATCTTCAAGATTTCTTGACTTGAAATCAAATCCTCTTCTTATTGTTACTCCCTTTATTAGGGCTTTGATTTATACAGAATGTTGGTTTCAGAGTGATGGGACCAAGATTCAGATCCCAACTCTACTACCCACTTGCTAAGCCATGGGCACTCATGTAACCTTCATCAGTTTGCTCATCTAGAAAATGAGCCTTAGATATCAGCTCTATAGACCCTGGGCTCTATGCCTTTTCTGGGCTCCTAAAAGAGGGGAATCATTATCTCATGGAGAGAGAGGCTAGGTTTGGGGTGTTCAAATCCTGTCTCTGGCATATACAAGCTATGTGGGCCTTGGCCAAGTCACTTAACATCTCAGAGTCCCCAGGCTACTCTCTAAGGTCAATAAGTTACAGATGAGGGGGCAGGAGGTGACTCAGTGGATTGAAAGCGAGGCCTAGAGATGGGAGGTCCTGGGTTCAAATGTGACCTCAGACACTTCCTAGCTGGGTGACCCTGGGCAAGTCCCTTAACCACCATTGCCAGCCCTTACCTCTCTCCTGCCTTGGAACTAATACACAATATCGATTCTAAGATGGAAATAAGGGTTTTAAAAAATGATTACAGATAAATTTCTAATTTGGATATGGAGGAAATTTCCAAAATAGAAGTAGCTTCCTTCTATGAAGTCACAGATCTGGAGATTTGGGTTTGTTTTTTTTTTTTAGGTTTTTATGATTCCTCTGAGCTTTCTCATTCTATATGAATCAATAAACACTGAGCTGAATGTTGGGAGTACAAAGGAAGGCAAAACTATCCCTGCCCTCGGGGAGCTTACAGTCTAATAAGGAGACAATAGAGACATAGACACAGATGTAAGTACAGAGTAAATGGAAGGTAATCTCTAAGCAGCTAGGGAAATGCAGTAAAGCTTCCTGGAGAAGGGAGTCTTCCTTGAGAAGCCAGTGATTCTAAGAGCCAGAGAGGTCGGGGGAAGAGAGCACTCCGAGTCTGGAGGACGGACACTGCAACAGTATAGGAATGAGAGAGCAAGAGCAAGTAGACCATGGTGGGGAGAATGAATGGGAGGGAGCTAAGTGGGGGACACTGGATAAGTCATCACACTGTGAGGAGCTTTGAATGCCAAGTAAAGGAGTTTAAATGTGATCCTGGAGTTCATTGATTGAGTAGGTGACATGGTGAGTGAGACCTGCACTCTAGGAAGAGCGAGGTGCTGTGTGACAATTGGTCATCTCATCCTGCAGTGCTCAAGACAAATGCAAGAAATAAGACTACTGGGGGGATGATGGCAGTGTAAACACTGACATCTGGTAGAGTGTAGGAAGAGACAGAAACAGACAGAGTCGGAAACAGAGACAGAGACCAAGTCAGAGAAGGGGAGAGACAGACAGACAACCAGACAGACAGACACAGACAGAGATTCCACAATCAACATAGACTTTACTATGACTCATTGACTTCATATGAAGGTCATCATGGGGAAGAATGATGAAAAATTGGGAAATATGGTTTGAGTTTGAAAAATCAAAGAGGCCAAAGACTTGTACACTAGTCAGAAGCCTCATATCTATATCCCATGAATACGTTCTTCTGGACAGGGATAGAAAAGGTATCTGTGATTTCATTGCATGTGTAGACTCCATCTACCAACTGTAATGTAAGAAAGAGAGATGCAGGGGGTTGCAATGAGAAGCCAAGCTGAAGGACTGAGAGCAGCTGAAGAGCAGTGGAGGAGGGCTGAGAGAAGCTCCAACTGTCAAGTGATCTTCCAGCCTGGGAGGTGGAGGAGGAAAGGAAGTTTTCCTGGAAGCTGAGAAAGAGTCCATCAGTTTGAGACCTGTTATTCCTTCTGGGATCCTAAAACACCTCCACTACCGGAATTCTCAAGGGGGTTTTGGATTTGGACTCATGCTGGTCAAAGCCATCCAGATCTTTCCCTGAGATTTCTCTCTCTCCCTGACCTGTTCCTAGACTCCTGAACTAAAAGTTAGTTAGCTGAGGAATAGGGATAAACCAGCAGCTGGCCAGAGGAGGGTTCAAGGCACTGAGCCTTGAACCCCAAGAACTTGGAGGGTCAGCCTGCCAGAGGGGACCAGTGTTAGGGTTTCCTACTCCCCACTTTCCTTGCCTGATACCCCTACCTCTCCTTCCTTGTGTGAACCCAAATAAAGTGTTTACTACTTTAGAATTAGGTCTGGTTGGTTTCTGATGATAGGAAAGGGGACAGAAGATTTGGGGAGAATCACATCTCTCTCTCCAAAGGGCGAAGGTTAGCTCAGGATCTCAGGGATCCAAACTGCCTAACCCAAGGAACAACAACTCTCCTTGATAGTGGGGGACCCCAGGTTTCTGAAGGGAAGTGACAGTGAGTATCCTCCATCTCCCAGAACTATTCTCTGAGGAGACATATTCCCTCTATCAGGGGGACAAGACTTGGCTGCCTCTCTCCCAGAAAAAGAGAGGGGAAGAAGAATCTTCTCTCTCCCTCTCTCCCCTTTTCCCTCTCTCCTTCCATTCCCTCTTGCTCCCTTCTCAAATCCTTCTATTACACAATGCAATTGCCCAGAACACCAAGAAATTAAGTGAATGATTTTTCTAAAAGATGGTCAAAAGGTACTAGATCTTGTAATAACCAAAAAGTATTGTCAAAATGAAACATTATATCTTAAATGGACAATATGTGACTGATGCTGTGGGTATCCTTAAAATAAGCTGTCTGTGTGCAACTAGATCGTTATCTCATTTGGGCAAAAGTCAAAATCTGTGGCATGTTAGAAGAAAAGATACAAGTGGGTTTCACCTCAACTCAATCTGTTCAAATGTCATCCTAATGCTTCCCTGCAGGGAAGTCAAAAGAGTAGAGAAACATTTTTTGACCAACAGACATTTGGGGTGTGGTGGGAGATATGAGAGAGAGAGAGAGAGAGAGAGAGAGAGAGAGAGAGAGAGAGAGAGAGAGAGAGAGAGAGAGAGAGAGAGAGAGAGAGAGAAAGAGACAGAGAGAGAGAGAGACAGAGAGAGAGACAGACAGAGAGAGAGAGAGAGAGAGAGACAGAGAGAGAGACAGACAGAGAGAGAGAGAGAGAGAGAGAGAGAGAGAGAGAGAGAGAGAGAGAGGAACAGGGAGAGGGAGAGAGACAGAGACAGAGAGACAGAGAGAGAAGAGACAGAGAGAGAGAGACAGAGAGAGACAGAGAGAGAGACAGAGACAGAGAGAGAGACAGAGAGAGAGAGAGAGAGAGAGAGAGAGAGAGAGAGAGAGAGAGAGAGAGGAACAGGGAGAGGGAGAGAGAGGGAGGGAGATAAGGAGGGAGGGACAGGGAGAGAGAGGGAGATGGAAAGAAGTAGAGAGATAAAGACAAAGGGAAACAGGCAGATACAGAGACAGAAAGGAGAAACAGAAACAGAGACAGAGAGATGAAGACAGAGAGACAGAAAGAGGCAAGGGAAAAGAGAGAAAAGAGAGAAGGAGAGGAGGGAGGTGGAGAGAATGGAGAGAGAGGAAGGGATAAAAAAGAAAAAGGAGAGAAAGAAGTGAAGGAGGCAAAGAGAGATAGACAGAGAAGGAGTGGGGAGGGAGATACACAACATTAGTTTAGAATAAAAACTCATTTGTAAAACTGCAAAGGGGGCGATGGCAGATGAGGAGTTTCACAAAACAGTGGGAAAGCAGTGAAAGAAAAATAAGTCTGTAGAAAACTTGGCATGAAACCCAAATGAGCCACGCTATCCCCAAGAGCATTCCTAGATGAAACTGGCAGGAGGACAAGAACAGACAGAAAATGGAACTGGTGTCTCACTGTTTCTATAGCAAACTAATTTCATCATCGGTTACCATAGAACTACCTAATACCTCGGTCCTCAATGGTGATCTTCATTATGAGAAAGCAGGCAAGGTTCTTATGAAGATGGAGTCAGGAAGAGTCACTGGAGGGGTCCAAGTATACACCGAGGATAAAGTACCCACAGCTGGCGTAGATACAATCTTGAATCCATCAAGAGGCCATTTTACAAAGAGATCGGATGTGAATTTCAGAATGTCTTACCTGGAAGGGGCTTCAACTTTCATCTTATCCAACTCATACCCCCAAAAGAATGCCAAGAAAAATATACTAGGCAAATAGACTTTTTTTTGTTTTTATATCCCTTGCCTTCTGTCTTAGAATCAATATTAAGTATTGGTTCCAAGATGGAAGAGTAGTGTGGGGGCAGCTGGGTAGTTCAGTGGATTGAGAGCCAGGCCTAGAGATGGGAGGTCCTGGGTTCAAATTTGACCTCAGACACTTCCCAGCTGTGTGACCCTGAGCAAGTCACTTAACCCCCATTGCCTAGCCCTTAACACTCTTCTGCCTTGGAACCAATACACAGTATTGACTCCAAGACAGAAGGTGAGGGTTTTTTAAAAATCCCATTTGGGCTTTTATCTACATTGTTGTAAAAAAAAAAAGTCAAACCCAGAGCCCTGGGGTACCCCACTGAAGACCTCATTCCAAATTTACATCCAACCATTAATGACTATAATATGATTCTCACCATTAGGCCGGGTCCAAACTCATCTAAATATACGCTATAGTTTAGTCCACTCCTCCCCATCTTTCTCACAAGAATTTCATGAGATTCTTTGCCAAAGGCTTCACTAAAATCTAGGTAGGCTCTATCTATAGAATTTCCTTTTTCTATTGGCTTAGTACTCCAGTCATTTGATTCAAGTCTGACTCTCTGTGACCCTGTTTGGGGTTTTCTTGGCAGATGATGGACTGAGGTGCCATTTCCTTTTTCAGCTGATTTGACAGATGAGGAAACTGAGGCAAATAGCATTAAGTGACCTGCCCAGAGTCACACAGCTAGTGAGTGTCTTAGGCCAGATTTAAAGTCAGGTCCTTCTAATTCCAGGCCCAACATACTCTCCACTGTGCCTACTTGGATGCACACTGGTTTAATACTCCTTCCCCAAAAGGAAATAATATTAGTCTGCCATGACCTATTCTTTGCAAAGCCATGCCTTTTCTGTGATCATCCCTTCCTTGTGTAGACAGTCCTCTGGCCTGGCTCAATCTCCCACCTCCAGGTTCTAGAGGTACCCTTGAATTAAGGTGGTCTCTTTTCTAATACTAGCAATTAGAGCCCCTACTATTAGCCATCAGGAATGAATGCCTGGGTTCCATTTAATCAATTAGCATTAATTAGCTTTTACAGAGGGAAACTGACTTCAAAGATATAGCAAGAAGAGGGGTGTATGTATTCTGTCCACACACACACACACACACACACACACACAAAGAAGGGCTCAGTCAGCTGGGGTGTAACTCGGTAGGACCTGTACCATGTAGGACTTATCATTCCACAGCAAGATGAGCCCTTGTTTCAGATATGGCTCTCTTGGGTCATGAAAGTTAGACCATGATTCTTTTTTTTTTTTTAAACCCTTACCTTCCATCTTGGAATCAATACTGTGTATTGGTTCTAAGGCAGAGAGTGGGAAGGGCTAGCAATAAGGGGTCAAGTGACTTGCCCAGGGTCACACAGCTAGGAAGTGTCTATAAGATTTAAATTAATATTCAATAACTTCAAGTATTAATTTTATAAAGTTTATTAATAATCACTTGAACTCTC